>NW_028140198.1:0-32753 GCF_965202585.1 Thalia democratica | reverse complement strand
CAAAACATTTTCAATTATTTCGAAATCATTCAGATCAAAATGTCGCCGATGTAAACTGTGTAAAAGACTTTTTTAGTAAAAAAACTTTAGAGAACGTTTATAAGCTATGCAAACTTGAGCATGTTTGTCACATATTTTTTCAAAAACTTTCAAGCTACATTTAATTACTTTCCACAGAAACGGACTTGCTGGAATCGTTGGAAGAGTTGAGGTTGGTGTTGGACGTTGAGAGCGTCGAAGTGCACGATCATCATTACGACGAGTGGGCGGGCTTCATCAAACTCTACTGCGATCTCACTATGAGTTCGTGCGAATACGTCGACGGAGGAGGTTTGTTTTCCATATTTTTTACAAAAATTCCAAGTTCATTTTTATTCCAATAAACGTGGTCGTATAAACATGAAAAAATTTAAACAAGTATTTTCTTTAACTTTATTTTAAAGTTGTTTAATATACTGCGAAAACTTAAGAGTATTCACAAGTCTCACTTTCGTCAAATAAAAAATACTCCTGCAGTTTAATAACAAAACTGTTATAAAACTAATAGTACAAGCAACAGCCTGCAAACAATTTTCCTTCCATAACATCTACTATCTAAAACATAATTATGTTTACGACATCATTTAAATCAATAACATTCGACATTCCGCCAGGATCCGGGGAGGGATCCGGCGAGGGATCCGGATCGATGAGATCGCTCGTGAGCTACAGAACGGCTTTGAGATCGAGCGAGGAAGTATTGCTGAAGATTGTGACGAGGAGGAACCACCACCAGGAGGCGAGGTCACTCATGCGGAAAGTGAAGACGGCGGCGGCGGCGGGCGCGGAAATCGGTGACACGATCGAACTGTGCGACACTCAGATATACGGTGAGCTGCTTGAACAAAACAACATAAAGAACAATTAATTATTGTCGTATTTAAAATAAAGTTTTAGTTATTTATCAAAAAACATAATTTTAAAACGATTGGTTTAACACTTTTTGGTTCAACTTAGAATTTGTGGAACAATTTTTGGAAGTACTAAGCTTATAGATTTATTCAAAAATATATAACAAAAAACTGTTTAATTTAAGTTTCTCTCTGTACAAAAGCTTTGTTTAACTTTTTCTAATTGCTTGTTTTTCCGACAGTCCTGCCACCTTGGACTGAAGTCGAACCAACCGTACCAGTTACGACACCTGAGGCCACCACAGTTCCTGAAATAACCACTCAGCAGTTGAACACGACAGCTGACGTCACTACTAGTGAGTTCGTTTTATCAAAAAAAAATTACTGTTTAATACGTTTCGTGTGTGTTTTTTTACAATTTTTAACGTTTTAAATACGTGCAGAAGTAAAGCAGTAAATTAATTTGTTGGTTCGTATACAGTGTAGTTGAAAGTTATGAATAAAATAACTGTTTGTTTTGTTTCGTTTAATGGTTGCTAATATACGTAAAAATCTTTTTTTTTGCCATAGAAGAAAATTAATGTATTAGTTAACGAATTTTTTCTTTATTTTAAATAGTAAAGAGTATACGAACCTTAACTTTTCTGTGATAAGTAAATAGTTAGAATGAAATAAACAATTTAAAGCGACCTTTCTACTAAACAAATAGAAAATAAATTTTAGTTTTTCCCTTTAAAGTTAATCAAATAACACCTAGTTATTATCAACAAAAAAGAAAAGTTAGCTAAACTAGTACTACAATTTTTTTAGGTAATGTTTGACAATTTATAATTACAAAAAGTAACAATCAAATAAATTCACAGGATTTAGGGAGCCGTCAACAGTTGGTCCACCTAGTGGTTGGTTGTTGATCGCGCTTGCTGTCGCCCTATTGGTCGCCATTGTCGCGTTGTCTGTGATGTCATACATAAAAGCTACAAAGTGAGTTTATTTGTATGTAAATATATACATATGTTTATTTTTAATAAATATTTATTATATCTGTAATGTCACATATCAAAGCTACATAGTGAGTTATGTACGTGTGTTATTTTTGTTTACAATTGTTTATTTTGTTTTGTCTGTGACGCCATACGTAAAAGCTACAAATTGAGTTGTTTGTAACCAATAAGACGTTGTAAGTATTACTTGTAAATGTACAAACAAGAATATTTGTCGAATAAAAGAAGCTTAAAGTATTAAAATCTTTCAAAGCAAACTGTTATCATTGTTTTAGCTAAAGGCTTTCATGATAGTTAATGTGGCTTACAACGTATTTTCTATCTATTTATACAACTATATCTTTGTGCATTTTTTTGTATCGAAGTTTTTAGCTAGTGTTTGCACATAAACGAAGTTCTTAAAAACTCTAGTTTTTCAGTTTAATTTTTTTAAATAACGTTTTATTTTTACAGGCAAGGAAGCTACTCTCCGGCAGCTGCAGAAGCCGGACAAGCTTGAAAAAAAACAAAACTTTAAAAAAATTCAATGTACGCTACAAAGGGCCGAGCTTGGAAAATACAAAAGAAAAACTGATAAAACATTTTTTAAAATTTTATTTTTATACTAATTCGCTTAAACACTAATAAACTGTAATTTGGATTATAAACACAAGTTGTTTTAATGTATTTTTAGCTTTCAGGTAGATATTGTTTGTTGAGCGACAAAAATAATAGACGTTCAAATAATTGGCACTAGGACCATGTGTACGAGGAAACTTTGTTTAACGCTGTAGAAAACAAAACGTTTATTCAAAACTAATTCGAAACCAAATCGTAACATAGCTTAAAAAGTGATTAAATGTAGTTAGTGAAAAATTAATTTTTAAATAAAAAGATATTAAAAATCTGTACAAAAGAGCCTCCCTAGTGTAATGTTATAACCTAGTAATTTAATACAGTTGTAAATTGTTTTATGTGTATGATGAATAATAGATAAACTTAACTAAAAGTTAACTACTGGCTTTAAAATTTGTATTAAACTTCATGACAATTAGTATTACTAGTATTGGACCAATCATTTAAATATTGTGCAGATGAGTTGTTTTGAAAACAGTCTATCGAAAACAAAAAAAGACAAAGTTGTCTTTAGTTTAAGTATAAAATTATACTTCAGTAGCATTAATTAGACTCAAAGAATTATAGCGTGTTTTGACTGTTTTCCTGGGTGACATCTGAAAAACTAAAACTGTAAGAAAACGTAACAAAAAGGCGATTTAATGTGGTTTTAATTTTCAACACCGACTAAAAGTTCATATTCAGCTGTTAGCTTTTTTCTGTCAAATAAAGTTTAGTTAATAGTTTTTTTAACAATAAAGACGTAGTTTTATAAGTTTTTTTTTCAGAAAATAAAAATTAACTAATCAAGTAGTTTTAAAATGTTTTTATTAGAAAATAATGTGTACGTTATGTAAAAATTTTATAGCAGCGAAAGCTTCACATTTTAAAAATGAAACTTTTCATTCAAAATATGATAATCAAAGTGTTCTATATAACTATTTAAAAATTATAATACAGCTCAAAGGATTTCCTTTTAAAGATTCGCAACGTTCGTAGTTGTAATATTTTTATATAGTTTATACGTTTTTTGGTTTAACTAAGTAATTTACTTACATAGAATTATATATGTTGTTTTGTTTTTAATACAAGTTAATAGCTAGTTTTGATTAGCACTTTGTTTTTAGTTTCTTATATATAAAGGGTTTAAAAATACATTTTAACTCAACAATGTAAGGCAATACTTTTACATATTCAGTATTAACTGAACTTAGGTTTGTATTTTGATTATTAAATAATAATAATAAAGAACTGGACTACATAACAACACTTTTCATTATGTTTTACTATTGTTTTCAAGTTTATTAAAGTTTGAATACTTTTACGCACCTGAAAAAAAAATTGAGACAGTTATGTTACGTAGTTTTCCAAAAGGTATCACTAAAAGTTACTACAGAAACTACTCTATTTATTGAAGAAAAATTATTGTGTTAACTCACTGAAAAAACTCTAGACACGCCCCTGCATTATGCTCTGTCATAGTGTATTCAAAGCAACAACCTTGTTAACAAATCCACGGTGTTCACCTTAGGTTTAGATTTTAAATTAATTTGACTTGTTTCGAGCATACTGTTAGTATAATGTTGCCAAATGCTTTACTAAGTTTTTATTTATCAAAATAGTTTTGTTTGCTTGATAGTATTACTTATGTTTTAAATTCACAACAGTTAAACTACTTTTGTTAAAATAAGTATTTTAGATTTTTTGGTTTGGTGTTTAGACTTAAAAGTTTTTATTGTTTTTTATGGCTTACTTAAATCATAGGTTTTTAGAATTTTAAAGCCTCTCTGCAGTGTACTACATGTATTAATAGTTATACATTTAATATTTTAAGAAATACAATATTTGCGATTTTTTATATTTACTTAATAATGTTAAAAACTATTAAAAAATAGCATAATTACTTAAATACTAAAGTTACACTCCATGCACATTTTGTGAAAAGTAAAACTCTTAGTATACTAATTTTACTATTTGAACTAAAATTTCATAGATGCTGTATTTTATTCTTTTATTTTGTACATGTCACTTTAAAAAAATATATATTTTTTTCGATAGTATTATTAATAATACAAAATGTCAATGAAGGCTACGGTCCTCTTTAAAATGATAAGCACTAACTTCACTGATTTAGTATGAGACTCTTTTGTAAGTTTTTGTAAAACTCATTGTAAATTAAAGTAAGTTTAACTGTTATGTTAAATACGTGTTTGTACAGTATGGAAATAATCAAAAAAAAAACTTTTACCGAAACTTAGTTTGCATAATAAAGTCTTGAAATAGTAAAATAGTATATGTTATTATCGTCTCTAGAAGTTGAGACCTTTTTGTTTGTTTTCGAACAATCAATGCACAAAATATATTTTTTTATGTCTGTTTACAAAGATTATTTCGCTATAGCAAAATTTATGAATATTCCAGGTTTTTTTAAAATACAATGTCAACTTTCAAGTTTATTTGCAACCCTGTAGATATTCTAGCAAATTTTTAAACTTACACTAGATCTTACGGAGTGTATGATAAAGAGCAAAAAAGGACCCACGCATATTTTAGGGGCGTTGTAAGACTTGAATTATATATTTCAAGACATTTTTAAACTTTCTGTACATTTTATCATTCTTCATTTTTTTGAGAAAATCGAGAAGTGCTTCCGTGAAACTTTAGTGAAAACGCGTAAAATGTGTTTTTGTGATGATTGCTACATGTACATAAACGTTCAGCTAAAAACTTGAAGGTCAAATTTTCAAGGTCCCATATAAATTACATACGGGTTTGTTCCTATGAAAAATATAATTAGTACAGTAGTGGTAAAATTTTTTTTTCAGTGTTGTCTTTATATGTGATTATGCACAAAAAGTTAAACCAAGATCTACTGCATGATTTATTATGGAAACAGATCACTCTACTGTTCACAGGTCGCTAGTAACAGTTTTGCCAGACATTATTAATATTTTTTGAGAGGTTATTATATTCTAGAATGTAAGTTGATTGTTTCAAAACTTGCTCAATACCTAATATTTCAGTTTAAACATTTATACAATTCATCACTAATTTTCAAGGTATAAATGACGTAAAAAGTAAATTTAACCCTTATCTTTATTTTAAAGTTGTTATTGATTCCAAACGCCTTACTTTAATTTTCTTTCAAAGGCTAAGCAACCCTTAAATTTGTTTATACACTTCCTGAAAAAGATTGAGAGCTATAATTAAGCGCGCTTGTGTAAAAAATTGACAGATGGTATTTTTAATAAAACGTTGGACACACCAAGTAAAAGTAGATATACATTACATACACACAATTTAAACAATTTATTGACAACAGAAAAACTTTGAATTTATCTACAACTCAACAGAATTTACTAAAATTTAAACAATAAACACTTTACTTCAAAATGCACATTTTAGGAATGCTTTAATTTGATATCCATCTGTAATATACATGATAAAACAATATTTTAATTAGATAAAAATTAAAAATAGTGACTACTAAAAGTGCTCAACACTCTGTGAACTATTTTTAAACCAAGCGAATATTTAACAAATGAAAACGCTGCAAAATAAGATCGGCCAATCAATGAAGACATCAGACTAGATTGAGCCAATCACAGAAGATCACTTGTTGATTGAGCCAATCAGAATCGTTTAAACTTCACCGGCCTCGCCTTCCTCGATGCCTTTGATGTAGAGGACGTTGTTGCATCTGTTTAAAAAATATTTAACTAAATTAAATAATATTTAATAATATATTAAATAATAATAAAAAATATTTAAAATTTTGTGAATTTGTCATAAATGGTGTAAGAAAAGTGAATCATGTTAAGCACCTACTTAATATTCTTCAAATACAAGAAAATTTAACGTACAGAACATTGTTGCATCTATTTAAAACAAATTTGTAGATAATTTGATTTCAACAAATATTTATTTGTAAGTTTGTTCAATGTAGAGAACATCCAATACTATTGTAAATGTAAAGAATTTATAACTATATAAAAATATGTCAAATTTCATAACCAAAAAAACTTATTTGATTTTTTTTTCAGCTTTAGACTTTTATATTTATTCACGTTTTTTTATGGCATACATTTTTTAACAGGGTTTCCACTCTTTGAATCAAAAAACTATTATATGTACGCTTAGTGTTTAACTGAGCTTTTCAAAATGCTTAATAAAAGTTTTTTTGCCTCTGGCATGTATACAATTTCTAAGAGTAGTGAAAGCTGGCCGTGAAGCTGAAAAAAAATTAACATTTCAAAATCAATAAAAATTTAGTTCTTGAAAAAAATTAGTTAAAAAACATTGAAAGTAGATAAACTAATTCTCATACAACATCTATACAAAAATATGTCCTGAAACTTTACAATATCCTTAAACTAACCAGAGTCAGCCTGAGTTTAAAAATAAATCACAATGTCCTGGATTTCTAAAAAAAAATTAATATCCTAAGTTATCCTTAAGTATTTTGAGTGAGTGGCAACCCTGTTTTAAGAACTATTCATCTATAAAAACAACAAAATGAATTCTGATACATGAAAATTATTCTTAAAAATTATATTTACAATACTATTCATCAAAACTATCTTTAAATACCTCTGTTTAAAACTTGAAACTTGAAAAATTTTAGAAAAACTTTAAGCTACGAACCAATTACAGGATTTCCACTCGTTTGTTCAAATTTCTAGGTTTTCCAAAATTCTTCCAAGTTTTAAAAGTACACAATTTTGGGTCTACTTTTAGTTTAATGTTAAGTTTAAGGTAAGAAACTGTGTTAAATAATATAAAAACATTGAAAAGATACTGTAAAGCTACTTTAAATATATTTAAAAAAAAAAAATTTTGATGATAACAAAATGTTTTTATTTATGTGATAGATTTTTTGAGTCAAATTGAAATTTTACTACTGAACATGTGAAAATTGTTAAAATTAGGTTTTTTTAGTGATTTTTGTTCAAAATGCCAAGTTTTGCCATGTTTTTTTCAAAATTTCACAAATTCCAGGTTTTTCTAGGTTTTTTTGCCTAAATTGTCAAATCCCAGGTTTTTCCAGGATTCCAGGTAAAGTGACAAACCTGCAATTAACAATATACAATTTCATACTACAACAAAATTAACAGATTTAAACAATATTTTGTAAGCTTTTATTTCAATTTAAAGATATTAAAAATAACAATAAACATTGAATATTCTTTTATATAAACAAAAAATTAAAATTTAATATATTTTTATGCAGATTATTGCATTATATATAAATAAATTTTATTAAAACATTCTTTGATAAAATCAATAAGAAGTAATATATTTAATTTACGCAAACCACCATTTTACTTTACTTTATTCTTTTTTTATTTTACTAAAACAACTGGATAAAACTATTACTGTACACATACACTCAAACTCTTTATAATTTTCATCTAATCTTATCCTATATATAAACAACTAATAACCTGATGAGAATTTCACCGAGGTTACCGGCTTTGTTTCCTTCAACAAACTCTTCGGTGTTTGCGAGTTGCATGTTCATGTAACCGTCAACGCTAACCAAATATCCTGATATAATAAATATAAGTTAAAAATATACAAACTATATTATATTGTAGTTGCATGTTCATGTAACAGTCAACACTCACCAAATATCCTGATATAAAAAATATAAGTTAAAAATATGCACACTATATTATATTGTAGTTGCATGTTCATGTAACAGTCAACGCTCACCAAATATCCTGATATAAAAAATATAAGTTAAAAATATGCACACTATATTATATTGTAGTTGCATGTTCATGTATCCGTCAAAGCTCACCAAATATCCTGATATAAAAAATATAAGTTAAAAATATACACACTATATTATATTGTAGTTGCATGTTCATGTATCCGTCAAAGCTCACCAAATATCCTGATATAAAAAATATAAGTTAAAAATATACACACTATATTATATTGTAGTTGCATGTTCATGTAACAGTCAACACTCACCAAATATCCTGATATAAAAAATATAAGTTAAAAATATACACACTATATTATATTGTAGTTGCATGTTCATGTAACAGTCAACGCTCACCAAATATCCTGATATAAAAAGTATAAGTTAAAAATGTACACACTATATTATATTGTAGTTGCATATCCACCAAACATTGTACAATGTGAAAAACTTAAAAACACCAACACTTTATAACATTGTGAGTAAATAGTGTTTATTTCAAAAACATATCAATTAAGATCAAATACATATTCATTGTTGTTCACAAAGTATCCTGAGTTGATATATAATGTAAGTAAAATTTATTTTTAAATACATCTTTTCTATCATTTGTCAAAATATAGAAAAAAATACTGTTAATAATACTAGTTTTTGTGCATAAAGTATAAATTATGAGTGTTTATCAACACTTTAAGTTTTAGTATAGAAATTTAGAATGACCATTGACATATTCTTCAAAAAGTCAACCTAGTATTTTCTAAATCTCTGCTTAGATTTCCAATATTTTAGGAATAAAAACTCGGTGAATAAATATATGTTCAAGAAGACTTTCAAATGTGAACTAAAAACTCAATGATAATTAATTCAAACTATTTTTCAAACAAGCTTATTTCTATACATATGCTGTTGGAGAGTTTTTAAAAATTCTAATTTATTAAAAACTTATTGAAAAATATGTCTACAAACCACATAATTTCTAAATTAGTGCAGTATACTACAGATGCCACTTTTTGAAGCAAAAAAGCTATACATTGTATAACCTGTTATACATCAAACTAGTAATGTAACATAAAAAAATAAATATTCTGTATAAAAAGTAACATATTTTTAGTAAAGTAAAATACATATTTATTACTTAAAATAAAACTAGTAGGCCACTTGTATTTTTTAATTTATCAAATAATTAGTAACTAAAAGTCATGTTTTACATTATGTTTTAGTTTTAATAATAACTAAGAAAATAAATGGGTTACAACAAAAACTTGACACCTTAAACAACTTTTATAAAAACCTATAGTAATTAGGCAATAAAATAAATGATAATAACACTTTTTTAATGGTATTTTTCGTTTTTATTTATAAAATTAATGTACCAATTTAGCAAATTAATGTAATATTTTTCAAATAAATTTAAAAGACTAATACAAAACTTGTACAAAATAATTAATTTCAAAAATAAAATTCTCATTTAACAAATATCTAACATACAAGAGAACAAAAAGACTATTGAAATTAGATTGACCAATAGTAAAACATTCCATATTATTTATTAGTCAAGTAAGTTTTGTGCTTAGTAACAATTACTTCCATAAGATATAAAAGTGAATCATAACCTGATATTTAAAACTAAAATTTTTTATTTAAGATTATAATTTCTTCATTCAAAATGATTAATTAAAATAAACATGTAAACCAAATGGAACCTTTTACTTGACAAAATATTATTTTTCAGTATATAAAAGAATGTTAAATAAATATTATTCATTGTCAAAACTGTATTAAAATGTTAATACTCAATAATAATAAGGCCATAAAGGGGGGCACTTTTTTTACAATAATTAACTTAGGCTTTTATATGAAAGCTTTAAATACAAACTACAAGTCAGTTTTTATAGAATTCAAAAATATCATTTAACTTTTGAGATGTTTTATTTTATGTAAAAAGTTTCCAATACAAACGTATGGACCGCAAAAATTTTGATTTTTCAAAAAAATCAAATTTTTTGAGGTCAATTTTCTCAGAAATTTTAAAATTCACTAAAAATTTATCTCCTCCTTCATTTTTCAAACAATCTTCTTTAAAGTTTTAGGAAATGTTTCTTATGTTTAAAGGAAAAAACGTTACTTATGAATTTTAATAACTTCTAAAAATATAAACTTTATCACAAAAATTTTAATTTTTTTTTAAAATACATTTCTTCAATTTTTTTTTTAATTGTTAAGTAACGTTTTTTTTTATTGTATAAAGATTAGACTGTGAAATTTTGAAGATTGCTTGAAAAATGTAGGAGAAGATATATTTTAAATATAATAGTCTTTTTTTGCTGTTTTAGTTTTCCCTTCCCATAGGGAACCTATTATGCCGCCCGACTTTGACTGGTCATATCTCAAAACTAAATAGATTTTTTAAAACAATAAAAAGCATCTTGAAGCTTAGAAAAAACTCTATAAAATAAGATTAACTTGTAAAAATCATTGTTTACCTCCCTTATGGCCTTAACAATATATATAAATACAAATCTCTATTCTCCATACCCCACTTCAGATTCACAATGACTTTCCAGTGAGCAAAATAAAATATACAACACAACTAAACTTTACATTTTATTACATTATTTTTATGTAAACGTACCTCTATACTCCATACCCCATTTCAGCTTGACCATGACTGGCTTACCAGTGAGCTGGTTCAAAAACGGCTTTGGGTTCATTGGCATAGAAGACATGGTGACTATTTAGTAATGCTTTCTGTAAAAATAATGTCTACAGCTTTGACATCTTCTCTTGGTAGCGAATTATAGATTACAAAACTGTTTGAACTAGGCTAAAAAATAATCTTCAGAGTTTTTTTTTTCCATGTTGTAAGATATCAGTTTTGTTGCCATAATCAATAAAAGCAAAGTTTTTTTCAAAGCCATTCATAAATGTTTTGGTAAGTGTATCTTATCACTATGCACAATATGGATTTTTTTTCTACCTGCTTCAAATTTAAAGCTGAACAAGTTGGTATATCAGCGACTACAAAAACTCTATAGTTGCCAAAACGTATTGAAATAAGTTATAACTAAAGTGAGTTTACAAACTTTTAAATGTAATGCTACAAACTGATGAGAAAAGGTTTGAAAATACACATAATTCATCTTGAACAAATTATTAAACATTTTAATTAAACTAAAAGCAATTTTGTAAAATTTAGAGGTAAATACTTGTTTTATATACTTTTTAAATGTTTTCAAATGTATTTTACATGAGCACAATGAACTACTGTAGCTTGAATATTAAACAGTACGTTCAAACAAACATCGATAATGTAGTAAAAAAGGAAGAAATTGAGAAAAACTTAAAAAAGTTTTAGATACAAAGTTAAAAAAAGTTTGTACGAAAAAAGTATTTAAGCTTTAACTTTATCTTAATTAAAAAACACATAATTGAAGAAATTCTTAAGTGATAAACATTTTAAATAAATTAAAAACAGTTTTGTAAAATTTACATTTCAATACTTGTTTTGTATAATTTTTAGATGCTGTCAAATGTAGTTTGTATGAGCATAATGAATTTTTCAACTTCAATTTTAACTAAATAGTGTTTAACTAAGTATCATTTCTACAGTTAAAAAAGTAAAACTTTAAAAAAAACTATAAAAAGAATCAATAAAAGAATCATCAAATAAAAATAAGATTTAAACAAGTAAATTTATCTTTTACAAAGTAAAAAAAAGTAATGTTTAACACTGCGTAAAATAAAAAATACTTTATGCTGGAAAAAGTTAAAAATCGCTCTGCTATGCTTACATAGTGTTTCAATTTGTAGTTTTCAATGAATTCTGGAAAATCTTACATTTTAATGTGACATCACAACAAGAAAGCTTTTTGGAAAATAATTTTCTGCCTGGGCAAACTCATTTGTAAAAAGTAGTTGTAGAAGAAGGAGCACTAGGTTCTGGACTCTATTTTTTCTATCTTTCATTGTGCAGTTTGAGTACACTAAACAAAGTACTGCATCTATTAATTGTCAATGTTGCTTAAGACAAATCTTGTTATTGATGATTATTTTTACTGTTGTCTTATCTTCTAAAACATTAATTTCTTTATATTTTCTGAGAAAGTTTAAGAAATCACTTGATCTATAAAATATTTTGAAAAGTACTTTTTCAATGAATATTCTTTTGAGAAAAGCACTTGTAGTAGTAACATTTGTCAACTCTAAAACTATTTTTTTCTTTTTTTATTCTGTTTAAGTAAGCTTTGTAAAACACTTAGCAAACTCTATTTGAATGTCAATATACTTGAAGACAAAACCAGTTCTAGATAGTTGTTGCTCATTTAATCTTTTACAACTCTTATATTTCTACATTGTTTGAGTAACTTAAAGAAAGCATTTGACATAGTTTGGGTATCAACAGTCTTGAAATTTATGTTGATAACTAATATTTACTTTCTTATGCAAAACCTATGAATTGATCTTGTAATTCATCATAGAATGAATGTATCTTCATTGATAAAAATTGGCTCACAAGTATGACAACATCAATTGGCTTGACTGCACTTACATGATGCTAGAAAAAAATCATCAAGAAGCTTTAAAAACTTGCATCTCAGTCTTTGAAACACCATTATAAAGTTAACTGAGTAAAAGAATGCTTTGAAAAATCTTTTTAACCTCTGTAAGAACTTGTGAGCCATCTTTATAAGTTGTAACTATTCCTATAGGTTGAGTTTAGAAAATGGATCAAACTTTTATGGATTCTGTTTGGATGATGAGTACCTACTACAGCAGCTGTTGAGGTTAGTTTGTTTAATAGTTAATTAGATTGTTTGAATTTGTGCAAAACTTAGTATTTTTTGCCAGGGTTACCAGTCAGACTAGTTGAATATAAGAAAATTAAGGTTTTTTGGATATTTTTAATAAATCATGATTCTTAAGATTTTATATTTTCTACTTATTAATTGTTAGCCCTTTTTTTATTATTAAAATTTTGAATACTTGAACAACATTAAGCTTTAGAAATTAATTGAATTTTGCACAAATTCAGACTAGCACTTTCTATTCATAGAGCTGTAACCTTGGTTTATGCCTTAAACATATATTTGTCTTGTTGGGCTTCAATATGCTAAGATTACTAAGCTACCTTTAAAGAAAACTTAAATAAGGCTCAAACATAAATAAAATCAATAAAAACATTGTGGTAAATTTTATAAGCTTTTGCAAAAAAGCATTGCATTCTTGAATGAAGCCCAAAGAGACAGCAAGCTAAGTAATATAGTTATAATAAAGTTGAATAAATTGTATTAATATAGTTTAAATATTATTAGATTAATGATATATTTAGTAAGAAGTATTTCTTAAACTGTGCATGCAAGATAAGTAGCATTTAAAACAAAATTGTAGTACTATACTTGTATTAGTTTCAAAAGATAATTAAATTTTTTACAAATTAATAGAATTAAACCATATCAGGATTAGGTTTTTTAGTTAACAAAATGGAAAAATGTTCCAAATTTTAAGTTTGCATTCATACATTTACAAAGCAGTTAACAGCAAGCAAAGTTTGAAGGTTGTTAGTGCATATGTGTATGAGGTTTACTTTTGTTTTAAGTTTTTCTGTTCTTCTATTACTTACTTCTTTCTAATCTTTTATCTATCAACAATTTCTTTTGTTCATATGAATGCACTAACAAGCTTTTATCAACAACTTGCTGTACTGTTTTCTGTGAGTGTCAAAGATAGATCATTTCTTTAAAGATAAAAAGGTTTAATGCTAATGGAACAACACTAAATATAGTTAAAAACTCAATGTACTTTTGTTAAGACAAAATTTTGGGAATAGTATAACTTTTTTTTGTTATATCAGGTTAATACAGACATAAAGGTTTTAAATGATGAGTATTTAAGATGCAATATTGACAAATTTTGAAATGATTAACAGGAAAATCAGTCACATAGAGTAGTATGGTTTAATTGTTTTAGTTTGTAACAATGTATTGATAAATTGAAAACAGCAAACACCTTTAGTTTATATGTACACTTATTAAGCTGTCTGAATTCAACTATTAATGCAGTCTAATTTTAAGTCTATTAGTAAAATATAAAGTTAATCAAAATACACCAGTCAGTAATGGTAGTAACAGTTAATGAAAAGCAAAAGGTTTTAATAGATTGATTATTAATAAGTAAAGTTACATGAAAAGTAAAATGATATCTTGTAGTAGGAACAGTATAAAATTGAATTTAAATAAAGCTATAAACACTGTGTGACAATTTAATTATAATCATTGACAAAATTATATAAATCAAACAATTTTTTCATTTCAAGTGTTGATTAACTTTTGAATAATTTAAGTTTATACTGTTTTGAAAAGGTTACTAATTAAGAACAATTTACATAAGCAAGTTAAGTGACTATTGTTTGAATATACATAGAAAGCAATTCAATCATATAAATAGATTTGTCAATGTACATATTTAGACTCATATTAAACTTTCTATTTTTATTTGGTACATTTTCTGTCATTAAAAAGTACATTTATCTACTGATGAAGTGTTTTCTATGTACCTGTAAAATATTAGGTAATAAACTAGGGTGGTGTAATGTCTGAAACTATATTTCATTTAATTTAGGATCTAAATCATAACTTAAAAATGTAATTTTATCAAAAATCTACAAGGTGCGCATTCTAAGAAGTACGCACCCGCATAAGGTACGCACTGAATTTTTAAGGACCGCCACCCATTTTTGCAAAAATGGGGAATCCCCAGAACCGAAAATTGATGGGGAAATTTTTGATGAAGATTATTTAAAATTATTTTTTCTAAGGCATTTCGCCGGCTCCGCCGGCGAAAAAATTTTCACTTTTTCCTTCTCCCTTTTTCTTCACGGCCTTTTTTCTTGAAGGCCACCATTTTCTGTCAAATGGACCGTGAGTAGCGTAACTGCCAAACAAGTATATGTTTTTATATTTGTACGGTCTTTATCTGTTATCTTTTACCAACCTTGAGCTTATATGATCTAATTTGTCAGTGTATAACCATTAAAGGCCTGACGGTAATATCGGTTTTAATTTTTCAATTGATAACTGAGTGGTTTTATATTGATGAGTTTGAAAAGTAAGTTTTAGGTAGCGGACAAGAATTAAAAAAAAACAAAGGGCTACGGCCGGTCGATGACACGGTGCTTCGCACCTGTCATCTCCCCGGCCTGCCCTTAGTTTTTTTTTAATTCTTGTCCTTTAGGCCCGGTTACTCTGCTGGTCGGCACCTTTTTGAGTTATGACTTTGATGTACGAGTAATGTGCTAGTACTTCCAAGTCAAAACTAATTTTTATTCTCACTAGAAGATATTAGATAGAACAGACTAATTTCACTCTTTAGTTGTATGAAAGATAACAGATATTAATTACTCATGAGAGAATTGTTTTTTATTTATGCTACTTATACATAAAACATTTTAATCTTAATTTGTCCACATAAAGTTATTATGGAATTTAAAAATCATTTGCATCAATTATACAAACATTAAGTCCTTAAATTTAATTTTTTTTTATTTTACCATATTGTTGCGTCATAATGAGGTAGTATCTTTTTTTTATATAATTTATTATGATTTTGCTAATTATGTAAAATACATGCAAATTATACTTATAAACTATCTTTTTAAGCAAATAACTTCTTATAACATCAAGCTTTACTAGTTCTTTTTTATGTATAATTTCTTACTCATCCTTTAATTAGATCTAACAAACAAACTTTGTTTACTTGTACTTCACACTTCCGAGATTCCGTTGATAAAACTTTGTGTATACTCTAAAGTATTAGTCCATTTATACAACTTGCTTTAATTTTTTTGTGTTTTAGTCTATTGTAGTTGCCTTGTTTGTTATTTATTGGTTGTTTATGCTTGCAGGGACCACTTACATATGCATAATAAGTAATGAATAGCATGTTTTTTAATAGAATTCTTGTATTTAAGCATATATGGTAACCAATTAGTAATATTTTATTGCCTGGTCTCGTTTGATTTAGTTCAAACGAGTGAAACATTTTTTTGTTATTAAAATTTAAAATATATAATTAATTGTTCTCCTTATTATTCAGTCTAAAACTTTCATTGTGATCTATAAAGTAAAAAGTCTACAATACTTTATTGATACTAATAACTACTTTTTATGTTTATTGTAAAATTTAGATTATCCAGGGTTGACAAAAAAACCTGGAACTTGTAAAATTTTGAAAAAACCTTGAATTTTAAGCAATTTAAGTAGTAAAATTTTGATTCGATGCGAACAATCTATCAAATGTATAAATACTTTTTGTCACCATTATTTTTTTATTTTAAAATACATTCTAAATAGCTTTACAGTAATGTTGTTATACTGTTTAACACAGTTTTTTACCTTAAACTTAACTTTTAGTTAAAAATAGACCAATAAACGTGTATTTTGAAAAATCTAGAAGAAATCCTGTGGCAACCCTGATCGTAAGTCTTGATTTTATTAAATTAATTTTGATATTAAACAATCATTGTTTTCCTATTATTTTAATTTGATAAAGCAGTGTTTCTTAATTAAACAGTTTTGTTCATGTAACTAAACTTAAGTTGAACAATTATTCAAACTACAATCAACTCTTACGATTTTATCATAAATTATCATCTTGTTGCGCTGGTTTATACTATTATATATATTGCATTAAAAAATATTTATTTCACTCGAAACTCAATGAGATAAACTGTCTATTTAAATTAAAGTTACCATCCCGTTTTAAAGTATATAGTTTCACGGTCTGT
This sequence comes from Thalia democratica, assembly GCF_965202585.1. NCBI lineage: Eukaryota > Metazoa > Chordata > Thaliacea > Salpida > Salpidae > Thalia > Thalia democratica. The sequence goes on along the minus strand of NW_028140198.1, from coordinate 15,776 downwards.
ACTACACTTAACCGTTATATACATTATTGTTACGAAATAAGGGTTTTTGAAAATGTCATGAAATTTAATAAAAAAATGCTCTTAATATGAAAGCTTATTATCACTATAAACTGCATTTTGAGAATGTTACTTCCAAAAACAAATTTGCAGTTTATTTTTCTTATTGAATTTTTGGAACAAATTAAAATCTTCTATAACCTCATGTGTGTATTTATTATGTGGTAAAGATACAAGTATTTTGCTAGTAGAGCTTTTTATTGCGTATACATATGATTCAAATAGTGCGATGGAAAGGTTATATGATTGAACCATAAACTGTTGTTAAAACTTGTAAATATTAAAGATTGAAAAATTTACATAATTTCAAGTTTATGTATTTTTGAATTGAATCCAAAAATCCGTAAATTTTTTTCAACTAGATATGTGACAAGCTTGTATATATTTACACTATAAAACTGTACTCTACCTAAACAATGGCGAATTGACCAGCTTTAAATATTTTTTTTAACCGAACACAGTTACGCCAATTAGGTAACAATTTTATTTTTGAGGTCTTGTTTATAGTTTTTGTAGTACGATCTACAAGAACGAGCATATCATATATACTTGTCTTGTCTAAATGATATTTTTCTTATAAGCATTTAGTATCCTCAAATTCGTATGTTTGTACATTTAATTTAAAGATTTTATATTTTCTTAATGATTTAATCTATATAAACACAAGGGTACACTTGTCTCAAAACTGTAGATTACGCTTGGGCTTTATGTAGCCCAACTAGCACGTTTCTACTATTTCTTTATTTAGTTTACTACTGTTATTTTCATTTTTTATTGAACTTTTAAGTCGTTTTGAAAGGTTAATTTTGGGTAGAAAAGTTTTTGAAGGTAAGTGGTGTATTCTGCCTTAAGTACGTAAGAAATATCGATAAGGTAATGTAATCATAGCATCATAATAAATATTGGATAAGGTGCATCTTAATTAAATAATACATATGTATATGGCAATTAACTCTTTTTTTACTTTATTTATGCGTTTAAATTAAACTAATATCAAAGTTACAATAAATTCTTAATACTTAATCATTAATTTTTATCATTTTGTGCTGGTTTATATGATTATTTCTAGTTTTATGTCACAAACAACATATATTTATCTATAAATGTAAAACTGTTTCTTTCAAGTAATAATTACAGGTCAAATACACTTGGAGCCTTTATAAGTTTAAAGTTTTTGTTTAGAGTTGTTTTTCAGCTGTAATTTATGTTGTGCCATTCAAGCCAAACTTTTGGTCTACAAGGTTGCGTATACCATACATAATGTTTGCTAATATCTTATCTAAGCACAAACTTGCTGTTTAGTAATTTAAAAGAATTAAATCTCCCAAGTTCGTATTTTTTTAAAGCGCATCTATGTAATATAAGTATTTTCTTTGTTAGCCATAACACTGTTCATATATCAAATAACAAGGCATTTTACCTATGTAAAATGAATAATACAGGTACGCGTGGGCCTTATGTTATATACGTAAAAGTGTGTGATATTTGACTCTCAGTTATTGTATTACTGATAATAAATACTTTATATCTTAATCTTTAAATATAGATCATCAGTTTGGTTTTAATTGTCTAATTAAGCTTTCAATAAATAGCTAATTATCACTAGTTCACCCTTTTATTAACTTATTTTTCTACATTAACTTTGTTTATTTTATACTAATCACTTTGTTGATCAGTGTTTCTTAAGTAAAAAATTAAGTATGCATTCAGTTTTAATCAATACCTTACTGCGCTTAAAATAAATTTATATTAAAATTACTTTCAATTCTTAATGTTTGATTTTTAATTATCATCTTGTTGCGCTGTTTCATATGGTTATTTCCAATTTTATGTCTTAAACAACAAACGGTATGTTACAATTAAAGTCAATCAAAGTATAATGAGTCTAAACCAAATACTGGCAAAGTTATAAAACTACGCCAATCAAGTAACCATTTCAATTTCGAGGTCGTATTTTGTTTTTTCAACTTATTTTTTTGAAATTTATATATAATGAAAGGTTAGAAAACTGTGAAGTGGATTTATTTAGCCTCATATTCTTTAGTTTTAATTTATTTATTGGTCAATCGAAGTCTTACCTACCAAAAAAGGATCATGTTTTAGTTAATGTTTCATTGTTATTACTGTAGAATTACTTGAGTTTGTTTAAACATTATTATGGTTTTTTCTATTTGAATTTGTTTATGGTTTAGTTTATTCTAACGTTTGTTAATAAATCAAATTCTTTATTATACTTTAAATTTATTCTTTCCTAATTTAATTCTACTTCGATAAATTTTTAGTTTGACACTTCATTGATTTTTGATGTTACTGTAAAATAATTTTAAGGCTTATTGAAAAACTTTTCCACGGGTTCTCTTCAGTTAATAATGTTCGTAAATAAGTTAAGTTATTTCAAGTCCAAGTAATTAAGAATGTTCTTTTAAGCGCAAATAATTTCCACTTAACTACCAATTAAGTTTAATTTCTCATAAAAAACCTCTTAGTTTGTCCACATAGAGTTGTATGCGTTGTTATAGTAACGAAATGCCTTTTTTTGTCTATTTAACTTAGGTATTTTAGTTGAAATTCACTTAGTCTTAATACCCACTAATATTACGTCATCTTCTAGTCTTACTTAGTATGCTAACTTTCTATTAGTTTTTCATATCGTTTAAAGTGTCTAGGTGTATGGATAAAGAGCTTCTAGCTTTTTCTTAGTTTTTGCACTGTTGTTAGTAATTTATTACACTAATTTATATTTTTTATTAATGAGCTGTAGAACTATTTGCTTGGTTTGATTTTGGTTGCTTTGCTCAATAAGATAAATAATGTGGAAGTCTATGCATGTGTTTATATTTAATTTAAGTTAAGCATATGTTTACGAATATTCTTTTATTTTACTTCATAACGTAACTCATTCTACAAACTATCCTACTTTGAATTACCTTATCTAGTTAGACAATTTACTCTGCATCTACTAATACCAGTTCAGTTTTTTGGTGCTTTAAAAAAGTCATACAAGCATTTTGTTTCTGAACTGTACATAATATTGATTAAATAAAGGTAGTTATAAATTTATTAATGTTTTATGTAAGGAGGTATAGTTATGTTATCTTTGTTAACTATGTTATTTAAAGAGGTTAGAAAATTAGGTATTGTCTTAAGCTCTATCAGTTTTTGTTTATTCTTTTCAGTGGCTACTCATTCCTAAAATATCTTTGTTTAATTCAATAGCTATTGAGCTTATATTTTCTTGAGTTTTTGGGTCTTTTCTAAAAGGTAGTTGTAGTAGTATTAATTTCGTAAGTAAGTCGTGTATTCTGTCCTAAATTTCAAGTACTTAAGCAATGTCGTTAAGGTACACACTTTAAGATTCTAAAAATTCTATTTGAAGTTGAGCATACGAAAGCATGATCTTAATACTCTTAACCTAAATAAAGTACATTTGTTTATTGAAAATACACAGAAACTGTACCAGATATCAAAAAATTCTTTGTTTGTATTTTCGATGAACTTTCATTTATAAGCTTAATAATTAATGGGGTTAATTAACTTTAAATTTAACTTTATTAATTTTAGGTTAAAATTACATTAATAAATTTTATTTCCCTTTAATTTTGAAACTGCAAACAGCGTGTTCGATTATACTATTAAACAGGAACAGTTTCTTTTTGATTATGATTAACAGTTTACATCTGCACATCCTAATTTTATGCTTACTTTTCTGAAGTTGCTAGCTTATCATTTAAAGTCGTATTTTTGTTTGATATAAAACATTGTTTTTCGCAGTGAAACGGAAGAAAAGTTTATCTTATGGTTATCTTATCTATGGTTCAAATTTCAGTCTATAACAAGTAAACTTTTAAAATTTAATTAGTTTTTTAACATTAAGTTTACTTTTAGTTTGCTTTGCTTGTACTTTCTATTGCAGGTTAATAAGTTGAATATTAGGGTTCTTGTTTAAGTTTTAATGTGGATTTTAAACGTCATTTAACATTTATTATGGTTCAGAATTTAAATTTGTTAACATTTCATTTATTTGTTTTTTGAATATTTCTTATTCTAGTTTTTATTGTAATCGTGTTTGGTATTCTCTAGTCACGATAAATTCTACTAGTTTTTTTTTTGATATTTTACAGATATCATATGCCACTTCAAGTCATTTTATTTATCATTATTTATCATGAGGTTTGTCTAATACAAATCTGACTTTTTTGTAAATATAAATATTCATCCTATTATAATTGTTGTTTTTCTGTATTCGTTAATGTTTTATACAAAAGTTTTTACATATGTTGTGTAGCTTTGACTTATTCCTCTAATGAGTTGTTATGTTTTATTTGTCTAGTTTTCTTTGCGTTTTCTAAAATTAATATAAGTAAGTTAGTTTAAATTAGATAAACTAGTTTTGTTTTTTATATATATTTTTTTTATCGAATTTCATCTTTTAACTGATGTGTTTTGCTGTTTTTGTAGTAATTTTACTGCAACATACTTGGTTATCTATTTTATTTTAGTTACATAAATGACTTTTTTTCTAAGATTAATAGTTTTTATTTCTGCAGTTACAAGTTTTATTCCTACCTTTGTTTTATTTTTGTTTGCATTCATTATTATTGTTATATCTTTCAGGTTTTATTTTATGTTTTTGAAAACTTTATGTCTTGTGTTAACAATGTATCAATTGTTGTCGGAGATACGTTGTACATTAAGATTTGGTTTTATTTTTTTGTACATCTTAAAACCATTCAATCTATTTTGTACCAGTATATTATTTTGGATACTCTTTTAAGTTTTATTTTAATAATTTCTGAGCTTTTTAGGTTTTCAATCTCGTTAAATGTTGAAATCATATTTGTGATAGATCAGTAAGTTATTTGTTGTGCTGTCTTAAGATTTCTGCAATCATTTAATGAGCAAATATTAAAAGTAACGTACAAATATCATATTTAAACTGTGGTTTTTAGTATTATAAAATGGATATTTATTACAAATTTTGTATATTTGTATTAAATAATCTATTTATTATGCTCTAAATCAAGTTCAACAATTTTATGGTACTAATTAAGAGTGACATTGTTGTTTTATGTCGTTGCTATGGTTTTCTTGAACTAATCTTGTTTGTTTGTTGTATTTTCGCCTGTTAAAATTTCATGTCTAAAACATTGTTAACTTATATTTTGTCATTATTAAAAACACTTTGAGTTAGTTTTTTGCCTAAAACAAAATAAAGCAACTTCAAACAACCCACTTAAGGACTTTCATAGCTTTTTTACTTTTCTAAAGCTAAGTTGTTTATTGTCATCAGCTGAAATTGCTTTATTTGAATCTTTATTATTTTAGAAAAGTTGTACGTATTTCTAGAGAATTACAAATCTTAGAATATTGTGAATAAATGTGAACATTTTAAAGCCAATCAGTTTCTATAACTGCAGTTGAACTACACCTGATGAGCGTGTAACTCAACAGTTTGTATTTTTATTGATTTAATTTACCTATTCATGATCCTATTAAATGTTCTTAATTTATATAATATTAAGAGTCATTTTTGAGTATTAAACTAAAGTTTTATACATTTAAGTAAGCTATAACTTTAGCTGCTAAAAAGCGTTTTATAATTATGAATCACAGTTAAAAAATATTGTAAATCAATAGATTGACGTAAGATAGTAGTTTATAAATGATTACAATATTCATTAAGAGTTTGTTTAATAGACTGACCCAATTTACTTTAATTCTTATTTTAAATCAGTTGATATTGATTCAGTCTTAAAGTAAGTAGTAAGGGTTAATTCATGTTTGTTTTCTATGTTTAAACTTTTACGGTTTGTAGTCTAAAGTTTAAAGAAGACATCATGTTGTAATGTTCGTAAATTATTAAACTTTCCATGTTATTAGTTACTTTAATTCAAATTTTTTTTTTAATTTAACCCAAAGTCTTTTAAATGTTCTTAATTGTTGAAATGACGTAACAATCAAGATATCTGATTTTAAATTTTCTTATTTTCGTTTGTAACGTTAAAACATTATTAATTCTTTTTTTATATTTCCAATAAACTGTTTTTATTCTATCTTTAAAATGAGTTAATATTTTAGTTTACACGACAATCAAAAATCTGCTTAAACTTTAAATTAAATTCGAAAAATATTTTCTCACCACGAATTTCCTTTTTTGAGTTATGTGAACGTACTTTTGATAGTTTTTTATTCTGGGTTGCTTTAATTTATTGCTGTATGATGCTGATTTTGTTTCACACAATAAGTTTGTTGGTTATATGTTTTTTTTTTACTTACATAAATGACATTTTTCTTAAAACTTGCAGTTACTTTTGTTCTTACCTTTGTTTTATTTTCATTTGCATTCATCATTATTTTTATATATTTCTCAGGTTTCTTTATTGTATGTTTTTGAAAACTTTATGTCTTGTGTTAGCAATGTATCAATTGTTGTCAGAGATACGTTGTACATTAAGCTTGAGTTATTTTCTTGTACATCTTAAAGCCATTTTTAAAACTTTTTTGTACCAGACCATGATTTTAGATACTCTTAAGTTTGAATTTAAATACTGAAATTAATCAATATTCCGAATTTTTTAGGTTTTCAATCTCAATTTTTTGGGTTTCAATTGATATATGAGGTCATACCTGTGATAAATCAGTAACTAGTTTGTTGTGCTTTCTATAGATTTTTGCTTTTAAATTTTTTTCAATTTTAAGTTTTCAATATATTTAATTACTGCCGTCATATAACGAGCAAATATTTTAAACACAAAAGTAACATACAAAGTTTCATATTCAAACTGTGGTTTTTAGTATTATAAGATGGATATTTACTACAAATTATGTATATTTGTATTAAATGATCCATATATTATACTCTAAATCAAGTTCAACAATTTTATAGAACTAATTCAGAGTGACATTGTTGTTTTATGTTGTTGCTATGGTTTTCTTGAACTAATCTTGTTTGTTCGTTGTATCGTCCCCTGTTAATATTCCATGTCTAAAATTTTTTTATTTTGTGTTATTTAGTTGTTGCATTAGTTTTTTGCCTAAAATATACCAAGTTTAAATACAAAATTTAAGGGATTTTGTAACCGTTTAGATTTCAGTTTACTTTGAGTTTGCTAAAAAGTTTAATTGAAGCTGAGTCATCAGCTGAGTAACTTTTTAAAGTCAGTATAAACGTTGTATTTGTACAAACTGTTACTTTTAAATCTTTTAAAAATACGTAGAATATCTCATTGAGGCAAATACTCAATACGCTAGATATGCTTTTTACAATGTGTTATGGATATTGCCAATGGACCATAACTTTTTATCTTTTTTTGTTTACAATAAAAGTTTCTTTAAACTAATGTTTATAAACTTGCTCTTGGTAATGGTGCTTATAAAATGATTATTTTATCGTTAATATTTAACTTTCGTTAAATTACATTCAGTTTTCTATAACTGCAATTGTAACACGCCTGGAGTGTTTGTAATTCAGCAGTTTTTGTTTTTAATGATTATATTTAATTAATATACTCCTATTAGTTTTTATAAAGTTAAGAGTCACTTATGAGTTTTTAAACAATAGTTTTTATGTATGACTAACTAGTACATTTTATAATATTTAAGCTAACTATTACTTAAGCTGTTCAAAAAAATTTAATTATGAATCATAGTTAGAAATATTTTTACATAAATGGCTGACTTTAACTAACAGTTTACAAATGATTACAATATACCTTAAGAGACCGACCCTGTTTTCTATTTACTTTAATTCTTGATTTATACCATCATTTAATTTATATTTGTTAAGAAATTAATTTTTAAATATTATAAGTGTTCAAGTCCGCACATATTTAGTATAGAGATTAACTGTTCTGTAAGCTATTATAAAAATAAGGTTATAAAAAATAAAACAACTTTGTTATTTTGATAAAGACCATGTAAAGGTTAAAACATTGTAAATAAATACTGCAGTTTAACAAATTTTATCAAGTTCAACTCGTGAACTCGGAGTATAACCAGTATATTGATTTGACTTTTCTTTCTTTTAAGCATTTGTATCAACTGAGCTTGATGTACTCCGGGCTACTTGGGTCTACAGGTTCGGCAGTTTCGACAAGAGCCAGATTCGCAAAAGCTTCGGGGCCATCTTTATCTTTAGTTGCTACCTCGGCCTGCGAGTGCGGGAAGGTTTAAGAGCTAATAACCTCTTCGTTTTACTTATAAGATTACTTTCAATATAGACTAACAAGTATCTATATGCTTTATTTTACATAAAAATAAAAGACACAATAAGAAAGGTTTACTACTTTAGAAGTCTCCTTGCAGTTCACGATTATAATTGTGCTGTAACGAATACTTCCTCGTTGACACCGGATGTAGAGCGAGATAAAAAGGTACAACATTGAAATAAAGAAAGGAAAGATAGAAGTAATAAGTTTATGCCACCGAATGTGTAGGCTTATACGTTGAGTTCAATGTTCAAAATGACCAGAACTGGAAGTTTGTTGCTGGAGGACAGCTTGTCTGCTACAGTATGCGTATAACTCAAATCGAGCTGTACGCCCCGTCGACACTGCTAAAGTAGGTATGCAAAATGTATATAGATCAAGATATAAAAACTACGTCATTTAGTAGTAAAGTTGTGAAGTAAAGTACAAAGTAAATGTTTTAGATAAACAAACAAATACTTGAATAAGAAGGTTTTGCCGGAGATCATCTAGCTTTTCCAAGATAACGCTCAATGAGCCAAGTGACGTGGAGCTGCTTTCATCTTGACATGAAGTCGGTAAAACTTGCTCTCTCATTAACTCGGCTGCTTATGTACACCTCGTTTGCATGATCAAAGCATGGTTCTAATTATAACATGCTGATAGAAGCATGATACCCGGCGTGAATAGTTAACTCTACATGGCATTAAGAAAAGTGCGTCAACTAGCGTGACTAGCGATTGTTTTTATTTGTTCGAAACCAAATTGTTTTCTTTTAATTATTATTAAGCGTAAATAATTATACAATTAATCTATTTATAAACTAACTCGACTTTTGGAGGACTATCGAAGCGAAAACAATAAAATTTTCAGGACTGAGTAAGTTTTATGAAATCAAGCAAATAGTATTATACTTCTCAAAAAATTGTTCTATTCAATATAAAGAATTTAAGCTTTAAACTTTATTTTAAGAACAGTTAATGACAGAAAAATAAAAAAAAATCATAAAATAAGCTAATCATTTTAAATATAAAATTTAATTTAAACCTCAACTTAAACGAATTACGAGATACTCCATAATCAAGTGTCACAAAATACACTTGAAATTAAAATGAAATTACAAAGGGGATTTATCTAAATTGTATAAAGTACATTTTTTGATAAATATAAACTAATCATGATAAATAAAAAGTTGAATTTAAACCTCAAAATAAACGAATTACGAGAAGCTCAACGATCAAAAATATATTATTATAATATGTTAAAAATATGTAAAAATATATTATATGTTTGATTCAAAATATTTTTTTTCTGAAAAATTAGCTTCTTTATTTATACTACTTTTTTGATTGATGTCAATCTGCAACACCCCTTTAACACTTAACAAAAAGACAACAATCAAGCGTCAAAAAATATAAATTAAGTTAAAAACGAGATTCATTCAAAATGCATTAAGCACATTTAATTTTAACTTTTTAATAATCTTTAAATTTCTTCAGCAAGGAGTGGTAATTCAGTACGCTTACAACGAGCCATTTACGAGAACTTCCAGCAAAATTCACTTCAACTTGAAAGGTTTGATTAGATTAGAAATTTTTTATTCAATATTTTTCAAACAAAAGCTACGTTACGACCATTCCAGTATGAGACTAAAACTTTAAAAGTTCGTACACCACATAAAAAATAAACTTTTAACTATTTGAAAATTTTTAAATATATTCAAGTATTTGTATTAACTCTAACGTAGTATTAGAAAAATGATGTATAATTTAAAATTCACAGATGGAAACTTTTAAACTGTTAACAGTGTAAACAACTAACAAAACGTACATGAAAATTTCAAAAATTTAGTTTGACTTTAAAAAAATAACTCAAAAACTATTCTTTTGTTTAAACAACAAAATCAGATTATAGTTGCAGAAAATATATTTTTATTCCAGTATCGGCCGCATTGGAAGACACTGCCGATGAGATCGTGTCGAAACTGCAGGGATCATCCGAAGTGTTTTCAGGATATTCAGGATCAGGAGAAGGTTCCGGTGACGTCACACCTGAGAACGCGACCTTCCCCAACCTGACACTGGGAGAAAAGAGGGTCCTGTACTCGAGGATCAACATCAGATACAAGAACGGTTTGATTTTGAAACCACGAGTTGAAGTTCATACTTGACTCGCGTTTTTGATAAAGCTATGAATATGTTTTAAATCGGTGATAGCACAAAACATTTTCAATTATTTCGAAATCATTCAGATCAAAATGTCGCCGATGTAAACTGTGTAAAAGACTTTTTTAGTAAAAAAACTTTAGAGAACGTTTATAAGCTATGCAAACTTGAGCATGTTTGTCACATATTTTTTCAAAAACTTTCAAGCTACATTTAATTACTTTCCACAGAAACGGACTTGCTGGAATCGTTGGAAGAGTTGAGGTTGGTGTTGGACGTTGAGAGCGTCGAAGTGCACGATCATCATTACGACGAGTGGGCGGGCTTCATCAAACTCTACTGCGATCTCACTATGAGTTCGTGCGAATACGTCGACGGAGGAGGTTTGTTTTCCATATTTTTTACAAAAATTCCAAGTTCATTTTTATTCCAATAAACGTGGTCGTATAAACATGAAAAAATTTAAACAAGTATTTTCTTTAACTTTATTTTAAAGTTGTTTAATATACTGCGAAAACTTAAGAGTATTCACAAGTCTCACTTTCGTCAAATAAAAAATACTCCTGCAGTTTAATAACAAAACTGTTATAAAACTAATAGTACAAGCAACAGCCTGCAAACAATTTTCCTTCCATAACATCTACTATCTAAAACATAATTATGTTTACGACATCATTTAAATCAATAACATTCGACATTCCGCCAGGATCCGGGGAGGGATCCGGCGAGGGATCCGGATCGATGAGATCGCTCGTGAGCTACAGAACGGCTTTGAGATCGAGCGAGGAAGTATTGCTGAAGATTGTGACGAGGAGGAACCACCACCAGGAGGCGAGGTCACTCATGCGGAAAGTGAAGACGGCGGCGGCGGCGGGCGCGGAAATCGGTGACACGATCGAACTGTGCGACACTCAGATATACGGTGAGCTGCTTGAACAAAACAACATAAAGAACAATTAATTATTGTCGTATTTAAAATAAAGTTTTAGTTATTTATCAAAAAACATAATTTTAAAACGATTGGTTTAACACTTTTTGGTTCAACTTAGAATTTGTGGAACAATTTTTGGAAGTACTAAGCTTATAGATTTATTCAAAAATATATAACAAAAAACTGTTTAATTTAAGTTTCTCTCTGTACAAAAGCTTTGTTTAACTTTTTCTAATTGCTTGTTTTTCCGACAGTCCTGCCACCTTGGACTGAAGTCGAACCAACCGTACCAGTTACGACACCTGAGGCCACCACAGTTCCTGAAATAACCACTCAGCAGTTGAACACGACAGCTGACGTCACTACTAGTGAGTTCGTTTTATCAAAAAAAAATTACTGTTTAATACGTTTCGTGTGTGTTTTTTTACAATTTTTAACGTTTTAAATACGTGCAGAAGTAAAGCAGTAAATTAATTTGTTGGTTCGTATACAGTGTAGTTGAAAGTTATGAATAAAATAACTGTTTGTTTTGTTTCGTTTAATGGTTGCTAATATACGTAAAAATCTTTTTTTTTGCCATAGAAGAAAATTAATGTATTAGTTAACGAATTTTTTCTTTATTTTAAATAGTAAAGAGTATACGAACCTTAACTTTTCTGTGATAAGTAAATAGTTAGAATGAAATAAACAATTTAAAGCGACCTTTCTACTAAACAAATAGAAAATAAATTTTAGTTTTTCCCTTTAAAGTTAATCAAATAACACCTAGTTATTATCAACAAAAAAGAAAAGTTAGCTAAACTAGTACTACAATTTTTTTAGGTAATGTTTGACAATTTATAATTACAAAAAGTAACAATCAAATAAATTCACAGGATTTAGGGAGCCGTCAACAGTTGGTCCACCTAGTGGTTGGTTGTTGATCGCGCTTGCTGTCGCCCTATTGGTCGCCATTGTCGCGTTGTCTGTGATGTCATACATAAAAGCTACAAAGTGAGTTTATTTGTATGTAAATATATACATATGTTTATTTTTAATAAATATTTATTATATCTGTAATGTCACATATCAAAGCTACATAGTGAGTTATGTACGTGTGTTATTTTTGTTTACAATTGTTTATTTTGTTTTGTCTGTGACGCCATACGTAAAAGCTACAAATTGAGTTGTTTGTAACCAATAAGACGTTGTAAGTATTACTTGTAAATGTACAAACAAGAATATTTGTCGAATAAAAGAAGCTTAAAGTATTAAAATCTTTCAAAGCAAACTGTTATCATTGTTTTAGCTAAAGGCTTTCATGATAGTTAATGTGGCTTACAACGTATTTTCTATCTATTTATACAACTATATCTTTGTGCATTTTTTTGTATCGAAGTTTTTAGCTAGTGTTTGCACATAAACGAAGTTCTTAAAAACTCTAGTTTTTCAGTTTAATTTTTTTAAATAACGTTTTATTTTTACAGGCAAGGAAGCTACTCTCCGGCAGCTGCAGAAGCCGGACAAGCTTGAAAAAAAACAAAACTTTAAAAAAATTCAATGTACGCTACAAAGGGCCGAGCTTGGAAAATACAAAAGAAAAACTGATAAAACATTTTTTAAAATTTTATTTTTATACTAATTCGCTTAAACACTAATAAACTGTAATTTGGATTATAAACACAAGTTGTTTTAATGTATTTTTAGCTTTCAGGTAGATATTGTTTGTTGAGCGACAAAAATAATAGACGTTCAAATAATTGGCACTAGGACCATGTGTACGAGGAAACTTTGTTTAACGCTGTAGAAAACAAAACGTTTATTCAAAACTAATTCGAAACCAAATCGTAACATAGCTTAAAAAGTGATTAAATGTAGTTAGTGAAAAATTAATTTTTAAATAAAAAGATATTAAAAATCTGTACAAAAGAGCCTCCCTAGTGTAATGTTATAACCTAGTAATTTAATACAGTTGTAAATTGTTTTATGTGTATGATGAATAATAGATAAACTTAACTAAAAGTTAACTACTGGCTTTAAAATTTGTATTAAACTTCATGACAATTAGTATTACTAGTATTGGACCAATCATTTAAATATTGTGCAGATGAGTTGTTTTGAAAACAGTCTATCGAAAACAAAAAAAGACAAAGTTGTCTTTAGTTTAAGTATAAAATTATACTTCAGTAGCATTAATTAGACTCAAAGAATTATAGCGTGTTTTGACTGTTTTCCTGGGTGACATCTGAAAAACTAAAACTGTAAGAAAACGTAACAAAAAGGCGATTTAATGTGGTTTTAATTTTCAACACCGACTAAAAGTTCATATTCAGCTGTTAGCTTTTTTCTGTCAAATAAAGTTTAGTTAATAGTTTTTTTAACAATAAAGACGTAGTTTTATAAGTTTTTTTTTCAGAAAATAAAAATTAACTAATCAAGTAGTTTTAAAATGTTTTTATTAGAAAATAATGTGTACGTTATGTAAAAATTTTATAGCAGCGAAAGCTTCACATTTTAAAAATGAAACTTTTCATTCAAAATATGATAATCAAAGTGTTCTATATAACTATTTAAAAATTATAATACAGCTCAAAGGATTTCCTTTTAAAGATTCGCAACGTTCGTAGTTGTAATATTTTTATATAGTTTATACGTTTTTTGGTTTAACTAAGTAATTTACTTACATAGAATTATATATGTTGTTTTGTTTTTAATACAAGTTAATAGCTAGTTTTGATTAGCACTTTGTTTTTAGTTTCTTATATATAAAGGGTTTAAAAATACATTTTAACTCAACAATGTAAGGCAATACTTTTACATATTCAGTATTAACTGAACTTAGGTTTGTATTTTGATTATTAAATAATAATAATAAAGAACTGGACTACATAACAACACTTTTCATTATGTTTTACTATTGTTTTCAAGTTTATTAAAGTTTGAATACTTTTACGCACCTGAAAAAAAAATTGAGACAGTTATGTTACGTAGTTTTCCAAAAGGTATCACTAAAAGTTACTACAGAAACTACTCTATTTATTGAAGAAAAATTATTGTGTTAACTCACTGAAAAAACTCTAGACACGCCCCTGCATTATGCTCTGTCATAGTGTATTCAAAGCAACAACCTTGTTAACAAATCCACGGTGTTCACCTTAGGTTTAGATTTTAAATTAATTTGACTTGTTTCGAGCATACTGTTAGTATAATGTTGCCAAATGCTTTACTAAGTTTTTATTTATCAAAATAGTTTTGTTTGCTTGATAGTATTACTTATGTTTTAAATTCACAACAGTTAAACTACTTTTGTTAAAATAAGTATTTTAGATTTTTTGGTTTGGTGTTTAGACTTAAAAGTTTTTATTGTTTTTTATGGCTTACTTAAATCATAGGTTTTTAGAATTTTAAAGCCTCTCTGCAGTGTACTACATGTATTAATAGTTATACATTTAATATTTTAAGAAATACAATATTTGCGATTTTTTATATTTACTTAATAATGTTAAAAACTATTAAAAAATAGCATAATTACTTAAATACTAAAGTTACACTCCATGCACATTTTGTGAAAAGTAAAACTCTTAGTATACTAATTTTACTATTTGAACTAAAATTTCATAGATGCTGTATTTTATTCTTTTATTTTGTACATGTCACTTTAAAAAAATATATATTTTTTTCGATAGTATTATTAATAATACAAAATGTCAATGAAGGCTACGGTCCTCTTTAAAATGATAAGCACTAACTTCACTGATTTAGTATGAGACTCTTTTGTAAGTTTTTGTAAAACTCATTGTAAATTAAAGTAAGTTTAACTGTTATGTTAAATACGTGTTTGTACAGTATGGAAATAATCAAAAAAAAAACTTTTACCGAAACTTAGTTTGCATAATAAAGTCTTGAAATAGTAAAATAGTATATGTTATTATCGTCTCTAGAAGTTGAGACCTTTTTGTTTGTTTTCGAACAATCAATGCACAAAATATATTTTTTTATGTCTGTTTACAAAGATTATTTCGCTATAGCAAAATTTATGAATATTCCAGGTTTTTTTAAAATACAATGTCAACTTTCAAGTTTATTTGCAACCCTGTAGATATTCTAGCAAATTTTTAAACTTACACTAGATCTTACGGAGTGTATGATAAAGAGCAAAAAAGGACCCACGCATATTTTAGGGGCGTTGTAAGACTTGAATTATATATTTCAAGACATTTTTAAACTTTCTGTACATTTTATCATTCTTCATTTTTTTGAGAAAATCGAGAAGTGCTTCCGTGAAACTTTAGTGAAAACGCGTAAAATGTGTTTTTGTGATGATTGCTACATGTACATAAACGTTCAGCTAAAAACTTGAAGGTCAAATTTTCAAGGTCCCATATAAATTACATACGGGTTTGTTCCTATGAAAAATATAATTAGTACAGTAGTGGTAAAATTTTTTTTTCAGTGTTG
>NW_028140197.1:0-32768 GCF_965202585.1 Thalia democratica | reverse complement strand
TATATTTTTTAAATTTAAGTAGTATTAGGTTTTTGCTACGTAGTAATCAAGCAAAATTCTGTTCTTGAATTACCTCAGTACTGATTCATTTTAATAAAGAAGTTACAGCCATTTCATTTTATAGTTTTTCAAACATTTGAAGTAATGAGCGGAAAAGAGTCAAAACGAAGTCCTTATTGGCTGAGGGAAAAAAATAAGAAAATATCTAATGTTAAGAAAAGGAAACTGGAAAGCCAACAACAAGCTGGTAATAGTCATCAAAATAAAATTCGTAGCTTTGTTGAAAAATGTTTGGCAAAAGCACAAAAGAAAAAACTTAAACAGAACGCCACTAAAAGTTTTACAGAAAGCAAGGAAATCTTGTATACAGGTATGGAAAATGTTTAATATATTGATCTTTAAAAAATTAATACTTTTATTTATATTGTTACAGAAATTTAATAAATGTCTAAACTAAACTATATATTAATGTTTTTTATTGTAAAAAGTATAAAATGGTAAATATAATAACTTCTTTTAAAAACTTAGCAAGTTAAATACATTTATTATGCGTTTCATTGACAGTCATTTGATTTTAAACTGTTTTGTGCAACTTAAAGCATATAATCTTAAAACTGCTAATTATTATGTTGCTGCTTCTATATCTATAATACAAAAAAGATTTATAATTATTTTATAGTTTACTTTTTACAGATGAACTTACATTAAAAGAGTATCACATCACTAAAACTATGCTACTAAACAAACTTGTTTTGAATGCTAATGAAGATGATAGAGTTTTACAGTGTCTGAAAAATAAAGTAAACTATAAAAATGTTTATGTACATCTTAAACTCTCAAAGTTGTTCTTATGTTCTTCAGATCAATATGCTTTTAAATATATAGACAGTTGCTTGATGGCAATTTATAAGAATATTGAATTTTTAGAATTGGATATAGATTCAGTTGAAAATATACTTTTAAGATCAAGTTTGTTAATTACTTCTGAGATTGATGTGTACCATGTAGCTAAGGAATGGATTGAGCACAAGTTAAAAAAGAGAGGCAAGTTTACAAAAAGGTTACTCCATACAATCCGTCTTCCGCTGTTAGGTAGAAATACCCTAAAGAAGATTCTAAGGGTAAATAGATCATCGTTTAAAAAGAGCAAATACTTTCGTTTGGCTGCTAAAGAAATTTTAACTGACACAAACTTTTGTAAGAACAAATCAAACAAGTATTCAACAACAAGACATTGTGGTCATGAAGTGTTTGACGTTCTGTGTTTTGGAGGTCGTGAAAGTGGAACAGTTGATGATGTAGTGGTTGATGGACAAATAAAGCAAATAAAAAGTTCTGATGGCTTTAACAGTTCAGAGGTAGTTTCTTCATTAGTAAAAAAACGTTATGACTCCAAGGTGGTTTATCTTAGGGGAAATATCTACATATTTTGTGGTATGGATGAACAAAGTGAAGTCGTAAACGAAATAGAAATGTACAGCCTATTTACAAATAAATGTAAAGAAGTTGCTAATCTAATAGATGTGCATAGAAACCTTTGGTGTTACGCTGTGTGTAGTTTTACTGATAAAATCTATCTACTCGGAGGACTAGACGAAGTTGTACTAGATTATTGTATTGAGTTCGATACGAAAAACTACTCTTTGAAATACAAATCTCCAATGCACGAAGTAAGAGAAGATCCTGCCGCTTGTGTTTTTGAAGAGAAAATAATCGTGTCCGGTGGAATTCAACATGAAGACGAAGATTTTGTTCCAGTTAATTATAACGATACTGATAGCCATCGAGCGATCAACAATGTTGAGGCATACGACCCAATAGACGACACTTGGGAACGACTACCGAATATGAACTTTACCAGAGTTGATCATCAATCTATTGCTGTTCACAATAAACTGTTCGTCATTGGTGGAGGAACTCAAATGAACGAAGTTTATGATTCTACCTCTAAAGGTTTCACTGTTCTCAAACTACCGTTTAGTCTACACGGTACTGGTAGCAACAATACGTTTGCATCATTCAGTGTTGGAAGAAAGTTGTTTGTTTATATCAGAGACGAGCTAGGTTCGATCAGTTATGACGTCATAAAAAAGACATGGTATAAAGAACCGTGTGTACCTACATTCATCGGTTTTTCTACTATCACAGCACCTCGCCTATAAAGTGAGGTTTTATATAGAATTGTTTTAAATATTCTGAACATGTGAAATAACTATTTGAGTTTTATATCTAGTATTATGGTTAGAAAAAAGATCAAAAAAAACTTGTATTGGTTTTTTCCAATAATAAAGATTTTGAAAAGTAATTTATATATACTCAAGTTATAGATAAATTGTCTATAGTTAAGCTATCGTTATTACAATTTTTAAGATCTATGTTTACACTAATTTTTCCACAGTAGAGCTATGAGTTCTTAATTTAAACTAAATAAAAAATATTTTTAAATATTAGTAAAAAAAACGCTCTTTGAATTGTTAATAATGCGTTGAAAAGTCTAAAAAACACTTTTCTTTAGTGGATATGTTTCTATAGACATTTCGTTTTAATTTATTTCTTTTTTTAGCAAAAAATGTTAAAAATTAAAGCTTAGTTATTAACGTTTTTCCTGAAGTTAGAGTAAAATGTTTTTAAATTCCATACAAATTGTTTGTAAATATAATCTCAAATAAACTTATGTTTTATAGAAAAATATATGGTTGTTAAAAAAATTATTTTAAAAATTGTATAGTTCGTTAAAGTGCATGATTTAAATCATTTTTTTTCTTAAAATAAACAAATTATATAGTAATTTTCCTTTATTGTAACAACATATATTTCTGTTTGTTAACGGATTGATACACTTTAAATGGTTTCTGTAATAAAAAGATACCGTAATGAAAGAATAGAAGCTTAAGTAAGTGTATACATGTGTATATTCAAAAAATATGTTTTCTACAGATTTATAGAGGTTAACAGTTAATAATAAGTAAATTACTTAATGTTAAATCCGATTGTTTTAAAACTGTTCAACATTTGTAATTATCAAATCAAAATTAAACCTGTAGAAATTGTTTTTATTTTGATCAACTCATGTATACAACTACTTTAGCTTCTAATCTTTCATTACAGTATTATATTTTTACAGAACACAGTTGAAGTGCGTTCATCCGTTAACACACAGAAACATATGTTGGAACAAGAAAAGAAAATTACTGTACAATTTGTTTTTATTTATATTCCTATGAAGTAATTTCACTAAAATCTTTTATTAGCAAACGATTAAACCAATATTTTAAAACAGTTAAAACTACAACACAATTTTTTTGAAATAGTAAGTGTATTTTTAGAAAATATTTAACAAAAACAAATTATTGATATTTAACGAAACGACAAAAATCTAAAAACTTAAATCTTAAATAAATAAAAAAATGAGTAATAGACATCACCACATCAATTACTTGGCATAATTTTTCAAATTTAAATAAAGTTTATTAAATTTAACAAGCTGAGCTTAATAAATAAAACTTTGTAAAAACAAATAGAAACGTCCTTTACATTTTAATAAATCAAAATTTCAGATATTGTCCTACAAACATTACACTATTTTTAGTATACTTTTTTGTTTCTCTGTATTAAGTGCGACAAAAAAAAATAATAAAAAGCCTTATTTTTAATTTGTTTAGTATAGGTGTGTGCAACGTTATAATCGGCGGGCTGGATAACAGAAAATTTTGCATTTTGAATAAGTAACCTACGGGGTACAGTATACGGATTCGGTCGGATAACCCCTTTTTATATCCGTATCTGGTCTAGTCCTGTATAAAAACTTTATCAGGATCCGGCTGGATACAAATGTTATTGATCCGGCAAATCACTTTTTAAAATATAAATATTTCACTAAAGTTTCTCAAGCATGACATTTTAAGTTAGTATTTAATTAGAAATTAAGTTTTTTTATATTTATTATAACAACCCTTGGTAGAAATAACAATAATTTTATAAATGCAACAATTAAACTGCTAAAAATTACTCGTGGCAAATTTAATATGTTAAGTTTTGTGAGTTTTTGAAGTTTTGAAACTTTCTATGAGGGTATTGTTTTAATGAAGTTCATCGTCACTCCAAGCTATTTTCAGCGAAAACTATGATACTAATGTATTTTTCCGTTGATATCACTGATTTTTTGTATTTGCAAGTGTTGCAAAATGCGTCAAGTTTTTCTTGCTGAGATTGGAAGAAATTAGTTTTAATGTTAACCTTTATGCCCTAACTACAGAATACATTTCATGATTAAAGTACCATTCCCCATTAATTTGAATACAGTTTGCTATATGCAAATTTACCATGATTGCAAAATCTGAGAACTAATCCTTACTATAAAATTTTCTTTTATATTTAAGAATTGCTGAACTTGCAGCTTTAGGATCCAAATGCATCTTAAAACTTATCCTAAAAATTTTTCAGATGTAAAATTAAGCAGTCTGACTGAAAAAAGTTGTCAATTATTTGTTTGGGAATAACAAAAAAAAACAATTTTTCCTAATATTCATTCAAACAACTCATTATTTATTCGGTAAAAAGTATCATTTTTGAATTGTGTATGCTTGTGAATGTCATTGAAATGGTAGATATGTAAAATAACAGATCTAAAATAATACATTTTGCTTAGGGTAATTTGACAAAATAATATTTCAACCAATTAAAAAAAAGATTAGGACAAAATGGCGTTTTAGTTACTACACATGAATTTGAAACTATATTAAACATGTTTTTAAAGTCTAATTCTAACTTTTTGTTTTGTAAAAATTGATACAACGTTTTAAACAAACTTTGCAATATTGACTTAGGCGGGCCGATTTTCATTTAAATTTAAAAAAACTTTTGCGGGCCGGTTATTTTCACTCTGCGCACCGTACGTTGCCCACCTCTTGTTCAGTAAAAAGGTAATTTATCAAAATAATAGACGAAAAATTTTTATAAAAAAAAAATAAAGCTTAGTAAGTTAGTTGGAAATGTATTTTTTTAATAATTTTAAAAACTACATAGTATTAAAGGATTAAAGCAAGTATTTTTAAACTACAAAATACGTAAAGATGGATAAACTACAACTAACACAAATTTTGATTTCTTATATACAATAACATAATTTGAATATTTACTAAATAATGTTTAAAAAACCTTGTATATATACTGTTTAGCAAAGGTGCATAAGCTAACAAAACATTTATTAAAACATAGTCATTTAATAAGTGTACAAAAACAACAAAAAAATTTAAAATAATATCCGTTAATAAATCCATATAATCATTAAAAATTAATTTCCTTTTGCTCCTCATGACCTCATTAAACTAAAACTGTTCAAAAATAAAAAAAAATATGAAGTTTTTTGATTAATAATAGCAATATTACAGTTAAAGATTACAACTTTGTGCACAGTTATGTATAAATTTATAGGGAATATAAAAAAACCATTTATATATGTTTTAAATAATGCTACTTAATAAAATTTATGGATGTACATTTAATAATCATACATTTAACTACTCTATTAAAATCAAGCATCATTTACTGAGTAGATGTCAGAAATGCACAAAGGGTTACTTTTGCATGAAGGGTCTCTTTTACACGAAAAGCTTATTTTGCACGAAGTCACCTCTGCACAGATTTTTATTTGCAGTCGTTTTTGCACGGCGTCAGTTTTGCAAAAGTGTCAAATATGCACGAGTTGTCAATTGCTAACTAAGTATTTCTTAAATGTTTTGCTTATGTAGTTTTATAATAGTGCAATGAAATTAATTTAGTATACCGCAAGTTGAATGTACAACTTTAATAAAGTATATAAAATGTAAGTGAAATAATTAACTTAAGAGCAATATAAATTTATATATCAAAAAATTTAATAACTATTCTAAGACATAAGTTTTATAATCAATATTAACTAAGTTTTTGATGTATTTATCGTGCAAAAATGACTCCGAGCAAACTTAAAGCCGCACACATAAGTGACTTCGTGCAAGAGTGTCTTTTTGAGCAAAATTATTTCGGTGCATAACTGACATTTCGTGTGAAAGTCATCACCAGTGCAAAACAGACCCGTCCCACATTTCTATATGAATATACTTCAAATAAACAACTTTAAATATTAAGAAATGTTAGTTAATTTATTTAAAAGCTATGTAAAATTGTAACAAACAAATTAAAGGCTAGAAAAACAGGTTATACTCAAAATAAAAGTTAAAGCTTTTTGTGTAATATACATATATAGGATATATATATATATATGTTCCGAATATATATATGGGAACGGGTCTAAACTGCACTAATATAAAATTGCATGAAGTCAATAAGTTGCACGAAGGGACTAAATTGCACAAGAAGACATTACACATACCCAAATTTTCTCAATGCCAAATTTACACGAGGGCACAAAATTTCACAAGAGAACAAAGACGATTTTGCACCAAGGATCAATTTTGCACGCATTACATTTTTGCACGATAGTAAAAAAATACAGAAAAAAAAGCAGAAAAAAGAACTTAAAAAAGAATTAAAATAAAATAAAAAGTTACCTACCGAGGGTAAGGGTTAGGGGTAACAGTTATAGTAAAAAAAAAATAAAATAAAATTTAAAAGAATTTAATTATAATAAATTAACAAATTTATAACAAATAAATAAATAAAAATTCTTTCTGACCGAGGGTAAGGGTTAGTGGTAACAGTAATAGTAAAAAATAAAATAAAAAAGTAATAATAAAATTAAAAATTAAAAAAAAAATATTAATCCGTGAAAATTATTTCCGTGCAAAATTGTCTGCTCAAAAGTGTCTTTGTGCAAAAGTATCTTCGTGCAGTTTTATCTTTGTGCAATTTCATCTTTTAGTGCAAAAATATCTTTGTGCACTCGTGCAATTTTGTACGCTTGTGGAATTTAGACAGTTACTCATTATATAGTACATAAAATTCTAATTAACATCATCTGTGGCGTTTCATTAATATAACTAACTTAATGTAGTTAAATTAAGACGATATTAAAACATTGTTTTCTGCACTTTTTAGAAAAAATTTCAGAAAAGTTCCCTACTCTTATTAATCTTTTAATATCGTTTTTTACTTTTCTAGCTACTATATCAAAATATTTTAAGTAATCTTCAACAAATATAAAAATCTTCAATTTAAAATCAAACTTGTGAGTAGGCTGAGTACTAGTACATTTAATTTGACAAAACCTTTTTTTTTCAAACAAAAAGCTCACTAAGAACATCTAATTATGACTTTAAGGTATTTAATGGTGGGCGACTCGATAATCGAATGGTTATTTTTCTGTACCAAACCTTAGTATTTTGAGCATTTTTGTTTTCGTTCAATAAACAATAGATTTCTGTAAGCATCCTTATGACTAATTTTAAATTTTTAAAATTTTAACATTTATATCAATTTGATGGTAACAGTTTAACAAACATTATTAGTATTATTATTTACAAAAACGTTTCCACTATATTTTGTGCTATCTATATCTTATATTTACTTATATTCTACACAATGGGTAGGCAGCATACACCGATTTATTAGAAAACTATTCGGCTTGTAGAACTGAACTTTTTGTTGACGTCATTTATTTAAAAATTTTACAACAAAAACAAACGTTTTAAAAGAAAAAAAGTGAGATAAACTAGTGTTCTACAGCTAGAAATTGAGCTAAACTTGAAAATAAAAGCACAAGTTATTATTTGTAATCTAAATAACTTTATCAAAAAGTCGTTTTTAGTTATCAAAGTATAAGTTGTACAAAATGAAATTAATAGTATTTACTACCTTGGTACTAAGTCAACTTAGTTTATTGCTTTTAACTATTTACATGTTGATTAAAGAAGAACAAGACATGATTATTAGACAAAATGAAAATTATAAAGTAAATTTTATCAAGAAGTTTATTAAATGTTTAATGAGTTTTATCAGTAAATTACGGTTTCTCTAGTAACTTGTTTTTCTAGTAGATTTTTATCTTAAACTTTAATTACATGATTTATCGTGGGAAATTGCATATTTAAAGTGTAACAAACTTATATTTAAACAAAATTAATTTCTTTGAAATTTTATTTTTATTTATAAACTATGCATTTTGATAATCTACCACAGTAAATTATTGAAAATCTCATTTAAATCTCATAAAAAGTTATTTATTTTTAGTTTTATTATGATAAATTACTTTGTTTTTTGTTAACTTTATTTAAAGTTTTATAAATATAAACAACTAATAAACCTTTTCATTTAAACACGGCTTAGTTATCGAATACTTGTGCAAATATTGTTTAAAGTTGTACGTTAACCAGTATATTTCTGTAGTTACTATCGATCGGATGTAATAAGGTTTCAAGACGTTAATTATAAGGTAAATGGTTTAAAAGATTAATAAAAAAATTACTTTTTCTTATTTACAAAATGCAAACTTTAAGACTACAAAACCTTTATTTAAACCAACTTAATATTTTTAAATAAACACTTTTGATGACAGCTTTAAATGCTTATTTTCCAAACCAAAATCTGATTTTAACTTATGATAAACAAATGTATAACATTCTTGTTTAATCTAAAAAAATAACCTTTGAAAAGTTGTAAATAAGTAGTTTTTTTACAAATTAAGTGACGAAAATTCGTGTGAGAAGCATTACAAATGCATTGAAAAACACTGTATCACTATATAAAACGTGCAAAAATAAGTCTAAATGTAGAGCAACTTGTTGTTTTAAGTTTCACGATCTGTATCATTAGGTCATGGGATGTTAACGAACTTTTTACACCGTATTTTTTTTTTTTTAATTTACATTAGTTTAGACTACACCTTAATTTAGTTTGTTGTTAAAAATAAATAATAAAAAATATTTAATTTTTAATATGTAAATAATTTCTAACAATCTTTGAAGTAGTTTTTATAAAAGTTCTAATTATTGTATTTATATTGCATAAAATAATATTTCAGAGTTTTATCATTAAATGGGTAAAACAATTAACTTTTTTTACGAAATACACTAAAGTGGCGAACGTTAAACCACAGTTTCACATTGAATTTTTAGAATTTTGTTTGATATAAAAACTAAGTTTTTAAATTGAAATAAGTTTTTGTAAAGCATCAGGTTTTTACATTACACGAACTTTTTATATAGTTTTTCTGGCATTATATAATATCTTTAAAACTTTTTGAATTTTTTTCATCAAAAAGGTTGTTGTTTAAATGCAATTGTTTATAGCTTAAAAGCGGCAATAATGTAACTAAACCACTTTAGTTTATATTTTAAAAGAAAACAGTTGTATTTTATTCTTGTTGAACCATATGTTTTAATGTGATCTATATTTTAATAAAGTTTTAGTTTAACTACAGTTGATAAGCTGTTGAAAGAATCTTATTGCTAACTTTTTACAAGGTGCCATTTCAAATTTCTAACTATGTTAAAAGCAAGTGTAAAAAAATATTAAGCAAGTAGGTTTGTGATAAAATATTTATGATTTCTTTGTATTGATTTAAGGTACTTTTTAATTGAGTCTTATTTAGAAAAGTAACTACTTTTCATAAAAAAAGTACACTAACATTAACAAATTATTTTTTTATAAGTTTAAAATTTTGAAGTTATTTTTCAAATACAAATTATGTTTTATACTAAGTTCCTGAACGAAACTAAAAAAAAAATAATTCTTACTCTCAACATAACATTAATATATACTTTACTAATGAACTTCATATAAAAGTATTTTAACAATTCCTAAAACAATTTTTAAAGTTCTAAATCAGTTAGTTATAAAAAGTTTTACGTAAAATCACGTGACATCTTCTATGTTTAGTCAAAACGTACTTTAAAAAAAAAAGATATTGTTCAAACTTTTTTTTTGGTTTTATTTAATTTGAATAACATGGTTTACATGATTTAAGTCACAAGATCCTTATCAAAAATTTTATATAAGTAAAATATTTATTATACGTAAAAAAGTATTTATGCAAAAATATGTTCGATAATATAACTGTCGTAGGCTAATAAGTTTTCTCTTTACTTTATATTTAAAATAAAATAAAAAGATTTTTATTTACATTTTGCGTAAGACTTATACTTAAACAGGCTCTTGATCTAAGAATAAAATAATGATTGATCTAAAGTATTTTTCTATAGTTAAACCACTACTAACTAAATATGAAAAAGTTAGTTTTTAGTTTAGTAAAATAATAAACAGTTTACTTACTGTTAATTAGTTTGGTTGAAAAGAAATATGAGTAATAGCGTAATTTAAGAAACTAATAGTCATTAGGTTTCTAAATTAATTATCAACAAACCTTATACAGATAGTTGTTATAGATATCTATTTGAAAGTTTCAACATAAAAAATTAATACAGTACTTAGTTTTTAAGAAACAAAAACGCTTACTTTTATGTTTTTAATTACTTTATTATGCTTTTATAATGTTGCTTTAATCTTATATTCCATTACCACAACCTGCTTTTTTCAACTTTTAAGAATTAAAATTTTGTGTTTTAACTTCAGATTGCAATTAAATATTAACATCTTTTAAAGTTTAGAAAACATTTAAGAAAAAAATCATAAAAATGTTTTTACAAATTGTACGTATTTTTAAGCTTTTGAATTTTACATTCTTTTATTGGCTTTTGAAAAAGTGATTCAAAAAAACAAGTAAAAATTTATTTATTTGAACCATATGATTTATATTTAGTTGCTTTGTACTTATTGAAAACTGTTGTCAAATGTTGTTTTTAAACTATTTAGTTATAATTTAAAAATGAAATTATTTTTTTTACGAGTTGTAAAAAATATACCTTTGTCAAATCTATAAAATTAATTATTTCTCAATGAATAATAGACAAATTTGATATTAACTTAAAGTATATACATTTATTGAAGCACAATACCTAAAATAATAGCTATTTTTAATAATAATTGTTTAAATACATAATTAGTTTTATAATTTACCTGAAGTCTTTTTTTTTACATAAAAATATAAAAATTTGTTTATTAATTTTTAAAAGAACAATTTATATACTAAAAATTACCATTAAATTTTAAGTGTGAGTTTTATGTAAAATCTAATTTTTTAACTATTTGCAATTTTAAACTATAAACTCAAACATCTAAACAAAACGTATATATTACCACACCCATTTTCGTTATTTATAGTGAAAGTACGGAAATGCTTAACTTCAATAGTTTTAGTTTATCGTATTATTTGTATTAATATTATCATAAAATCCTTATTAAGTTATTTTAAGTTTTTTTAAATTATAAACTACACAAACAATTAAACTTTCTAATGTAATAAAACAATTTTTGTTTGAAGTATTACTACAAATACGCAGAAATTAAACGTTATAAATTTTGTTTACAATAAGCTTTTTATTGTTGTAGCAGATACAATGTATAAGCTTCTTACTTCATAAATAAAAGTGTTTATGAAAAAGAAATTACAGTTTTATTAACATTGCATTTAAGAAAACGTGTGGATAAATTGTTGAAATAGTTTGCAAACACGTTTTAAGAATTTTATTTAATTTTTTAATGCTTAGCTTTATATTAAACTTTAAAAAGTTTTATCGTGAGTAGAGTTCATGAAGTTAAAAAAAAATTTATTCACTCAACTTTATGAATCTAAGGAGAAAGTTTTGTTTGTTGACTGCTAAAACTCTACTATAACTGCGTAACTTAGTTTATTTTTTTTTTACATTGGTGTAACAAGTTTATAAAATTACAGGTTAAAGTAAGATTAATACGAACAACGAAAGTGTTTTAAAACTAAAACTCGATCATAAACCATAAAAGTTTTTTCTAAATAAACTCTTTTTTTTCTATACCTTTTTCCTTTTTTCTCAAAAGTTAAATTTCAGATATGATCATAAAATATTATTTGCATTAGAAATAACATTACTTTCGTATAGTTGTTGGAATAGCTCTGTTAAATTTTATTTTTATTTTTAAATAGGTTGTTAATAAACTTTTATTGACTTTTGAACAGCTAAAGGATAAAAAACAAATTTATATTTATTTTTTTTTAGTTTAGTATTTCAATATGAATAACAATTAGAGGGCTGCTAAATGAAATATGACAAAATTCTATTTTTTTTTGTTGCAGCACATTTCAATCCGAAATTTTCAAAAAAAAAAGGCTTTTGTTTTTATAATAAGCTATACTTCATACCGAAAGCTTTATATTTGAAAAATCTATACAAATTATGTTTTTTTTCAGGTAGTTTTATATAAAGTGATAAAATATCTTTTTATTTGTGAAAATTTATTTTGTTAAGCTTTTAGTTTAAGTTGAGCTCTAGTTTTATATAAAAGTATTTAGCATTGCAAATTAATACTACACTTAATAAAGTAATTAAAAGTAAATAGACATATATGTGTAAGTCTAATGTTTTTAACTTAATGAGTTTTTTTTTAAGTACATGTGCGAGTATTCACTCTAAAACTTATTTTGTTTTTCGTTTTTTAAATTAAAACCATTACGAGAAAAATCTGAAGATATCAAGTACAATAATTGTTGAGTTAATAATAAAAATATGGTAAAATAATTAAAAAACACACGTTTCATGAAATATATGCTAAATAAATTTCATCTAAAACTAAACTCTTACAAAATTAGTTCGGAGGCAAAACTTATAAGTTTAAAAGTCTCACCACTTTTTTTATTTACAAATAGAGATTTAATTTTTGTTAGTAACCTAAATAAGTATTATAATAAGTACAATTTAAACTAGATAATTTTTCTTTTTAAAGTTTTACTCGTAATTTTGAAAAATTTTTATAGTAGTTGAAAAATTATTTGAGTTACTATAAACAATTCATATAATGTATTGTTACGTAAACTTTATCGTAACTCATATTTTTGCTCATTAATATTTTTGTTCGTAGGTTTATTTAAAAAGCTAAATTTAAGGTACAACTTTTAAAAGCTTTTTTAAAGATATAAAACATATCTACACTTTCGTATAAGTAGTTAATTTACTCATTTAAGTTTTAGTTAAGTTTAAAATAGATATTTATTTTTGAGTATTTTAAAAACAAAACTATAAGACAAAACAACAAGTTTAAATATGTTTAATTTCTATAAGTCGGACTTTGCAACTGTAATCTAACATAGGAGTAATAATTAAAGTAAATGTATTTGTAGTTTTAGCGTCTTACATTTCTATTTCTCTTAAGTCCTGATTTTTTAATGCCTACATACAAAGCTTGACAGTAAAAAAAGATATATACAAATAAACTTAGATTTTTTAATTTCATTTTAGCTGTTCTTTTAAATGTTTTAAAATAAACAATTTTTATATGGTTTTTCAATGTTCAATAAAAAATTAGATAAAACTTTTCAAATTTTGTTGAAACCAAAAATTTTTGAAGACTTTATATATATAAGCTTTTGAAAACCAAAAACACATTTCAAAAGTAAGTCGCAAACTAACAATTAAAGTTATTTTTAAGCGATTTTTAGTTTTGTCAACTAAATTCTAAATTTAATAAATTATCCTTAGAAATATACTTATAAGTATGTTAACTTATAAAGTTTTCTAATTTAAGCTTACTTGTTTTGTATTGAATAAACCTTTGGAATGATTAATAATACTTTTTTTATTGCCCTTTTAGTTGTTTTATACGAATTGTTTTTCTAAATTTAAAATCATTATGTTACTACTTAAAATTGAATGTAATCATCACAAAAAAGTTATTTAATGTATTATAACGACCTAAAATCACTTTAATTGTTATTAGAATACTTTAAAAATGGAATCAGTTTTTATATAAATGCTTTTACTTATTAAGAAAAACCTAAGCTCTTATTTTATTAAAATTAGTAATGAAATAAAATTAGTTTGTACATGAAATAAAAAAACGTTGATTTTATGACTAAACACTTAAATTCGTCAACAACTTCAGCAGAATTTTTTTCCAACTAAACATATGGTAAAAACCATGCATTTTAAGCTCATTAATTTTTACAAGTATAATTAAACTCTCAGGTAACGAGTGATTTACAGTGTTTAGTGTGAGGCCCTTAAAATTTGAAAGTGAAAGTTAATATGAAGTATTCCTTTTTTCTAACGTCATTAACCTTTGCTAATTAAAATTTTTCTGGGCTTCAAATTATTTTACGTTTTAAATAAGGGGTTGGCATTCTTATAAAAGTACTGTGGCATATATAGTTATAATAGTTTTTCTGGTTTTTTTTTAACATTGTCTCTTATTGCGTTGATAGTTATGAAATAATGTCCACTTATGTTGATTTGTTGCGTTATGTTTGAAAAGCTAAAACCTAATACACGAACAAAAAATATTAAGACAAAAACCATCAAAAAAAACTATCTTCTACAAATAGCTCCTAGGTTTCAAAAAATGTTTGAAGTAAAAAATAGTTTAAAATGTTTTCAATAATACTCATGTTATTTTATCTATATATAGTTGATAAAGTTTTCTCAAAAACTGTTGTTTGTTATTGTTCTTTGTAAGACATGTTTACACGGATATGTCACAAGTCGCTAACCCGAGTATCAAAGCACTGTCTAGTTTATAAAATTCTAACAACAAGTGTTAATCTGTTTATACAAAAATATAATTATACAATTATGCTTTATATTAAAGTTAGACTAAGCTAGTGTATTAAATCGTTTATTTTACAGCTAAAAGTGATTTTCAATTACAAATTAATTTAAATATTATCATTTTTTCAAAATTTAATGCTTGCTATAAAATGTTATATGACTTTATCTTAAACTGCTAGTTATTTTGTTTGTATGAAGCTGCTTGTATCGCTGATATGTTTTTTAATTCAAAGTATCATGAGCAAATAACTACTATGCAGTTTATGTGGGTTGACATATGCTATAATAATGTGGAAAATAAAATTTATATTTAACTTTAGATAATTTTTAGTGTTATTAAGAAAAAATAGGACATTATATAGTTTATTTTATTGATTAAACTATGAATATTTTTTCTGTAAGAAAAAAATCAAATAACGTTTGTATAAATCGTTTAGTACATTATAAAGCACGTTTTAATATTAAATGTTAGTTTAA
Source organism: Thalia democratica (assembly GCF_965202585.1). Taxonomy (NCBI): domain Eukaryota; kingdom Metazoa; phylum Chordata; class Thaliacea; order Salpida; family Salpidae; genus Thalia; species Thalia democratica. The sequence continues at coordinate 17,724 of NW_028140197.1, read as the reverse complement.
AACAGGAATGGATAAAAAAAAGATTAAGAAATCATGAACTAAGTTCATGTGTCTATTTTTTTGGTTATTTGAGTTTATTAGTAAAGGTGTAATTTTTTTTTTCGACAACAGCTGACAGTTAATAATTAGTTTAATACACTTAACATTAAATAGTTATTTTTATCCATAGTAAAATAAACCTAAAAAATATTTTTTTTTATACAAGTAGTATATTTTACAATTTTGTTTATTAGTACAAGCTTTCTTTAATATTTTCGCTAGTAGAATTTTCTTTTTCTCTCTTAAGCTAATTTTGAGAGAACCTCTAAATTGTTTATGAGCATTGTTTACAGCTTAACGTTTGTAGAAGTAGCTAATTAATTCTATAAACTTTTAGTTTGTTAAAAGAAGTATTTAAAGTGTTTAATGGTTGCATATTAAAAAAAAAATTATAAAAAATAAGCATATTTATATTTCTGAAGTTTATTTTTAATCTAGTTTCAAAAACTTTAGTTTACTTTAAAACTTAATTTGTTTAAAAAAAAATCATTAAAACAGTTTTATTTAGTACATAAATACCTTTTAGTTTACATGTAAAAACAAATTAACGTATAAATATAAAATTTTAACATTATACCTGAAAAGATTTCAAAAAGTAATAATTGAGCTTCTTTAAAAGTTTAAGTTAGTATTATTAAAATATTTTGCCTGATAATTTTTAAGATTTGTACACATTTTATATTTTTTAAACTTTTTTTTAGTAGAAATAAACAAATATTTTTTGTGTCACAATAAAAAGCGAAAGCATCATTGACTTATTTTAATGTGTGAACAACATAACATGTTATGCATTAAATCTATAAAAATTGAAAGATTAGTAAAACCCAAAGTTCTGAAGAACTTGACCTTAAATCATGTTTTTAAATTTTTTAAACTTTTGAATTTTAGAATTCAACCACAGTTTAGCAATCAAAAAATGCTTAAAACTAAAACTTTGTAATGTGTTTGATTAATTACTAAAAAGTAAGTGGTGTTTCTTACCATAAATTTAAACACAATTTTCATGAATTTTTTTTTACTTTAAAGTGACTCTATCAAGTAAAATTTACAAAAACTTAATAAAAAGGGTTGATGCCAATGAAGTTCTGAAATAGTTTATAAAATTTGTATAAGAGAAAATATGCACATTAACTTGAATTTGATGCGTTTTAAATTAAAACATAGTTAAACGAGTGCTTAAAAAATTAATAAAAGCAATCTTAAAGCTTAATTGACAACAAAGGTGTTTTAGCTAAAACGCTATTTTTTGTTCACTTTAAAACAAACATTTTTTCTATTATAATTCTTATTATTTAATGAATGATTAAAAGTAAAGAACAATAAAGTGTCATATAATCCAGTAATTTTGCAAATGAATGTCAGATCATATGATTAAGCACCGCTAAAGTTTTATTAAAATATGAATAATCAACAAACATTGCAATTTCGTCAAGAATTTCAGCTGAAGTGTTTTTCAACAAATTATGCGGTGAAAAAAGACGATTTCACAAGATTACAGGTAATATTTACACTATTACTTTCAAAATTTACTTTAAATAAAATTTTATGGTATAACAGTACTAAATGTAAAAATAAATGTTAAAAATGGTACTATTTGTTTAATTGCTGATGTTTTTGTGTTGGTTTTGTGTTATATATTTGAGATGAATAATAAACACTAATGTAATTTTTATTAGAAAGTTTTTAATTAAAAAATAGTGAAAAATTTATAAACTTGACTAAACTTAACTTAATATCTATTTTTTTAAGGAATGTTATAGTATAACAACTACATCAACTACATTGTTACCTAAATATTTTTTAAACTTTTTTTTTGGATAATAGAGTAGAACTGTTTTAGATTATTGCAATTTTTCAAAACATACTTTGCGCAAACTTGGTTTTTTGTAGCAAAAAGTTTTAATACAATATGAACATTTTTTTTATTACAGTGGTCGGATAAACAGTGGATTTATATTTGCTACAGAAGTTTTATGATGTTCTATTCAGTAACTTGGTTGATGGTAGATGTTGTGACAAATCAAGATAAATATTACTTTATGTACATTAGTAACTGGGTTGAAATTATTCAATGTATATACTTTTGTAAGTTGTTTTTTTGTTCTAAAACAAGCGAAAAAATTAAGTTTAAAAAATCTTCCAAAACGTTTCGATAATTTTTTTTCTATTATAAGCATTTGCTTTATTTACTTTATTTGGTTTTAACGTAAATTTTAACTCTCTGTCTAACTTAAGGTAAAATAAGCTTTTATTAGGAACAACTTATAAAGAGGTAATAAGTTCTTTTTGACTGAAAACCTCACGTTTATTTCTAAATGTAAAAAGTGCAAAGCTATTGACTTCTAATAATGATTTTTTATTGACAAACACAAACTTTTAAATAAGAAAAGTATTTATACGTTTTGGATTTTGACCGTAAACCTCTAAGTAGACCGCTCTTTATAAGTTCTTTATGTGTTTTCATTTAATTTTATTTAACTGCAGGTTTCAGTTTTGTAACCGCTTTCAAGGAAAACTTTACAAACCACAATAGTTCTAGTTTAGAACTGACAAGAAAAAGTAAGTTGATCAAAAAATTACTCTAAACTTACTTAATATTCTCGTTTAAAAAAATAGATGCACTCAAACTTGTTTTTAATTGGTTTACTAAACTATTTAATTGATATATACTTAAAAGCATGTTAAATTATTAATTTTATTTTGTTTTTTTAGTAATTTGTACTTATATAAAAAAAGAAATCAACATATAACTTTTTTTATCACAGTGTTTTTATAACTCGACTTAAAAGTTAGAAATTTAAATTTTAACATTAAAAATTCATTTTATATTATGTTTAACAAATCAATTTTTTAAAGGTTTAACTTTATTTTTGTACTTAAAATATGCGTCAAGCATTGAAAAAGTTTGTTTCTAGTCGTGTTTATTATATTATAAAAACATGTGTGTATATACATATATAATAAAAAAAACCAATATCAATTTTGCTGATAAATGTTTTGGTTCTACTTTTGACCAGTTATCAAAGCACAAATAAGTACTTTTAGCGAAGTTTTACAAACTTAACAAGTACAAAAACTGTGACATTTTGAATAAAACTTTGAGTTATTTCTTTCCGAAACATGTAAAACGCACTTTTATTTTTTGTATTCCATTATCTAATTTTCAATTTGTTTGTTTTGTGAAATAGTTATAACTTATATTAATTTCTAAACGTTTACAGATAAAAACGACAGAATATGCTTGACGAACCAAGCAAGATGGATTTTATTGAATTTATCAGCAACTAGTAGTATTGTAATTTGTATCCTTTATTGGATAGGACAAGCAAGTGACCTTATTAACAAATAAACTGTTCTATTTAGTGTCACAATTCACGTCCATCTTATTTGCTGTTTCATGTCTATCATCGAAATATTTGTCACCAAAATACTAATACGAATTTTGCATTGCTATCAACCTGTTTTATTTTCGTTTCTTTACATTCTTTTAACTTTGTGTCTGACCAAACTTTACCCACCTGTCTATAAAGTTTTAGACTGGAAGAATGACGCAGTTACAGCTGTAGTATGTTCTTTTTGTGGAACATTTTTAGTCATTCCGTTTGTTCATAGTTGTTTAGTTTATCCTCTTTATAAACTTCGTGTACTCTTAACAAGTAAAATTAAACTACTAAACACTGAAGCTAAAGTTTAGAAAAATAAATATAAAAGAAAAAAGTAACACTACATTACAAAAAAAAGCACAAAGTTTAAACTGTGGTAATATTTTTTCACTTAACATTGATATTTATTTGCTTTTTTACTGTTTATTTGAGTTAAAGTCGTTTAGTAAAAGAACCAAGCTGCTTTTATAGGTACCAGTTATAATCTAAGTTCAATAGTTTTATAAATGTTTATAAAACTTCAATCTAATCTTTAACTATTATTAACCTTTTTTATAGACATAGCTAAAGACTTATGCAAAAATTTTTACTTTTTTGACTGATTTTAATAACTGTAGCAATAAAACATTAATTTAAAACGTTTTGTTTTACAAACTCTACTTGTAGTTGTAATTTTGTATCACTTTTAAAACTTTGGATAGAGTATATCAATGTCATTTCTATAAATTTTTGTTAGAAAAATGTTAACCTTTTATTTGTGGTGTGTTCTTATTAAAACGTACACAAAATTTAAGGAACAAAGTTAAATTTATTGCAATAAATTAATATTAATGTGAAGTTTTATTTTATAAAAAACGTAAAGTCTTTATTTATCTGAATTGACAACTTTAATGAATTTAAGATTAATAATAAATTATTTGATACTACTTTAAAATTTCGTAAAATGATGTAAAACAAGTTATTTTGATAAGATAATAAATTACTAGTATAAAGTAAACATTTAGAATACAAAGTTTCTTTTTATAATAAGCTTGTGTTTATAGTTAAGATAATATTGCAAAAAAGCGTTTGAAGTTTTAGTTGTGTAAAAAGTAAGTTTTGTATCTTTAATATTTATAAAAAATCTTATTCAAGTACAGAAAATTTTTAATAATTAAAATACATCATTTATCAATTTACTGCCAATCACGTACGGAAAGTAATAAAAAATAGAATTTGATTTTTATATCCTATTGTTAAACCGAGCAACAAACTTATGACAAAGTATTAATAATTGAGTAAAAAAGCAAAAAGACTAAACCGTTATGTAAGCGAGTTTTAGTTTAAAAGTTTCAATAAAATTTTCAGTTTTTAACTTCTCAGTTTAAATTAGATATGAACTAGTTACAACGATTGATGTGATAAAAACAAAAGTATTTCAATGTAACAGGTTTAGCAACGGTAGTCAAACTAATAACCGCCCAAAGCATTTCTTAAAATAGACTTAATAGTGGTAATAATTTGCGCATAATAACTTTTATATATTTAAAAGAATACAATTTTTGTCTTTAAACCTTTGTTTTGATAAAAATCATGTTTTTGTAGATAAAAATAGATAACTGGTGTTACTGGTGTTTTAAGATTTGGAAGCGTCGCCAGTAATTAAGTGTGAAAATTTATAAACCACTTACTTTTAGGATATTACAATTTTTAACTTTTCTATATTTAGATACTTTTTCTATCAGCAGTTTTTGTACTTGAGAAGTTAATTTATATGGTAAGCTATTTTTTCAGCTACTTTATAAGTTTATAATATACATAAATGTTCTTGTAATGATTTTGTACAAGTATATAACAAATTATGCTACAAATCACTAACTCAATTGATTAGCATATTGTTATTATAAAAATAGTAATAATTAACATTCAAAGTAAAAGATGATTTTCTTCATTTATTTTACAATGATTTTTTTTTAATTTTTATAAACTTTGTCACGAAGTTTTTTGATTTTTATTATTTCAAAAAAAAATGGCTTTGAAATAAAACTCCGTGCAATTTGACAAAAATTAAAACATATGTTGAAGAATTCAACATATTCTAAATTACAATTAAATTAGTTTATTAGCAATTAAGTTTAAATATTTTATCTTAAAATGAAATTAGCAAACACCTTATTTTAACAACAAGTTTTGTTTTACTTATACTAAATCATTGACACAATGAAGTTTTTCTTTTTCTTTTAAATTTATATAAAACATTTAATTTAAAAATTAATCACAGATTGTATTACATTTTGTTTTTAATGTCAGGAACAGAAATAAATGTTTTCTTCGGATTAAAATTTTAAGTAATAAAGTTTATATACGTAGTCTACCAAGTTTTCCAGAAAAACTTTATTGCTTCATAGTTTACCCCACTTACAGACTTTATAAAAAACTTTTAAAGTTAAGTACAAAATTGTTCTACTAAATTAATGTTAATATTTTACTTATAAGAAAAACTTTATCCTTTAGCATGTATTTATTGTATTGCTGTTTAACTTTAGGTAGTTAAAGTTAATTATAAACTAAAAATTTTCTTTTTATACTTTTTCATTTTTAACAACGAAAAAAATACAGTTCTTTTCATAAATAAGATATTTTACAACTTTTCCGCTATTAACTTGTAACAAATTGTGTGTTAAAATAGGATTGAGAAATATAATAATTTTTAATGCTTAGAACATAAACAACTATTACTCAAAATGTAAATTTCATAAAACTGTTATATAAAAGGTTTGTGTTAATTATTTACGACGTTTTCTACTAGCGTGTGCTTCGGTAAAAAATATTATATAAACCAACAGAGCTTACACTATAATTTAAAAAAATTGGAATTAATATTAAAGTGTAATTAAAATTTTTATATTAGTTTACGGTCCCAATGGAAAATTACACAGCAAAAAAAAAGAACAAAATATAATAAAGACTTTAAAGCCGCAAAATATTTTTTTTTTCAACTTGAGATGGACGAATATTCATCAAATTAAACATAAACTTGTTTTAGTTTTATCGTAAATAAATAGTCGTACCAAATGACTAATTTTGTTATTATAAAAACAATGTAAACACCTGGCTAAAAAAACCGCTACTTTATTAGAAATAAAATAATTGATTACATAGTTATGTTTAAACGTTTTTATTCAGATTTGAGAGTTGAGTATTCTTAAAATACGTTAAACCACACTCATTAGAAACTGAGTTGTGTTACATGTGTTCATGGCACAAGTTATAGTTAAATAATTACAAAAGAAAACTAGTGGTTACTTTTTGTAGACAAAGCCTTAATTACATAGGTCTATACACATTCTTTAATTTATATGGGAAAGAACCATTTTAGTTTAAAAAAAATATAATTCATAAGTTTTGTTTCTAAACTGTAAAATTTTTGAATAATGTTTGTATTTAAGAACGAAAATGATTTTAATTTTGAAAAGTAAAGTCTTTTTCTTACAAAAAAATTCTAAAATAGTACTTTTTTGGATCAAGGACCTTGAGACACCAAAAGACCTCCCGGTCATCGAGTTGCATACCCTACTTCAATCAAAATTATAATGAGCTATAAAACAAAAAAAAAACTTTACAGTTAAAATTTAAACTCTAAGACTAAAAACACCGTGAAAACTGAAACTATTAAACTTACAAATATTAAATATTTTTTTTAACAAGAATATCCAAAAAAATTATTTTAATTTTTGAATAATACCATCTAAACTTGTACACACGTAAATTTATATCAAGCTCTACGTTAAAAGGTAAAGTTTTAATCTGAAATTTTTCAATTTTTTGATTTATTAAACATTTTAGCAAATATTTCAATTTTTTATACTTTGCAATAATTAAGATATGATAACTATATAATATATATTTAAAACCAAAAGTAATCTATCAAATATGTATAAAACAAAATTTTAAAATTATTGATTTTTTAAAACCTAACTTTTAAAACTGACGTTTGATTTGATGAAATTGATTTAAAGTAAAGTTTTAAGTTTGTTAAGTTAATGTTTACAAAATTATATAAACAATTTTTATTAAGAAATTAGTTTTTATAAAACTTAAAAGTTTAAACTTTTAAAATTACTTATTTTTGCAGCATAACTAATTAAAATTTAGAAAAAAAAAACTTAATTTTATCAAATGTTCTTTGATAGACAAAAACCATTTTAACATTATCAAAAGAAAACACCAAGTGTTTTATTTACAAAGTCAGTTATTTAAACTAAATTTAACGATAAAATTTAAGGTTAAATATAAAAATCTATAACATGTATTGAATTTATAAAGTTTATGAAATAATGCCAAAGAAAAGAAAAGAAGAAAAGAAAAATCGGTGCATTAAGTTGAAACTTACTAAAGTTAATCATCGTAAGTTATTAAACATGTAAAGTTTATTTATACTTATCAAAAGTTATCAGATCTTACCATAATTAATTGTTGTATAAAACATCAAAAATTCCATTTTTTGATTATTAATACTGTAAAGATTGAAATTCTCATGGTCTATTTTATAAAAGAATCATAAAAAAACAAAAAAAAAATCGCTTTTAGAACTAGTTACGATTTTAATATTGTTTAATTACATACGCATTTAGATTTTAACTTTGTAAGGTTTTTTAAACTTTATTTTTAGTTATATAAAAGTGTTATGAAACATATATAAGTTTACAAAATTTATAAGCTTTATTTAACAAATTTTGTTGAATGTTTTTTTCTATTTAGTTGTTGAATTATCTTCATTAGTATATCTGAAAAGTTCTGTTAGTCAGAAAATAATTAGTAGCAAAGCATATATTAAAAAACAAAATAATAAAATAACGTAAAATCAGCGTTAAGAAATTATCAGGTGAATTAATAAACATTAAACTACTTTCTTGTTTATAAAATATGTTAAAAAAATATTTTGCTTTTAAATAATTTTTTAGAGTAAGTTGATTAATAATAAAATTTTAGTATATATCTTTTATAAATAAAGTATTGTAACTAATTTATCTAAATTTACTAATTTTTTTCTAATAAGTTAAGTAAACTTCTGTACTCAGGAAAATTTATAAGCTTAAAACTTGTAAAACAAGTGTAAACTACAAGCAATTAATAATAACTCGCTACTGTTATACAAATTAAAAAAATTTTGAGTTTTTTTGACAAAATAAAACTAGTATTAAGCTTTTAATATTTAAAATCAACTTTTACAAAGTTTATTAGTGTATTAAAAGATTTTACTTACAAGTGAGAATTCTATTACTTTTCTTATTTAGAAATACAAGGCTAATAAGTTTTCTGTCGTATTCAGTCAGTCTAATTTCTATGTTTTCTGAGTCGGCAAAAAAAAAACTTCTTTTCTTGTTATTTTTAGTTTAAGTTTTCAATACTTTATTTTCATATACATTTTTTTAAGTTTTAAGGGATAAGAGTATAAATCGAACAATTTAAAAGAAAACTTTTAAAAAATTCGCTGATTCAGTAAACTTAAAATTTGGCTGACCTTTTAGCATACTTTCCAAAAATTGTATTTTTACTAAGCATTTGTTCAGGTTTTGTATTACTGTGTATTTAAGTCTACAAAGATAGACGTTACTGTTTATTAAATTAAGTACATAAAGGTAGTCATTGTTATGTAGTGACAAATATAAATTACTCATAAGTAATGAATATAAAAGTGTCATTTTCGATTTTTCAAATATAATATAAATCTAGCTTAATTATATAATTCATATCAACGGTTTTTTTTTTACATTATTAAAAAATTAAAATTTTTCTAAGCTTCAAAAAAAAATCTTATAGCTTTACTTATTAAAAGGTAGTTTTTGGTGAAATTCAAAAATTTTAATTTTTCAAAACTTTTTTAACCATGTATATACCATTTGCAACTTATTATCAATAGATTATTCATGTTTAATTTATATTTTATTACACAAGTTTTTCAAAACTATACGAGTTTAATTCTCAAGCGATAAATGTTAAATGAAATTCAAAAATTTCTGGTTAGTAATGAAACTTTGTAACAAATAACGAAATTTTATAAATACTCTATAATTCTTTAATTTTTCAATTTTTTTTGCACGTTCAGTGAAAAGAATACAAATAAAAAAATATTGTTTATGATACTTTGGCTAATTGAATTTTTAATCATTATTATTTTTTTATAGGTTTTAAAACATCGTGTTAAACCTTTAAAAATATGTGAAAAAATGCTCCTTAACTAAAATACTTGTTTTACTTGCTAGTTTTTACTTGCTTTTAACTTTATATACAATACATCAAAAATGAGTTTATGTCTTACTTATAGAAGGTTATAAGTCTCTTAATACAAAAAAGTACAATTAAATTGTTAAACATTTATAAATTAGTTGTTATAAAAAATTAACCCGCTTTTTTACCTTTGCAACTTTACTTGAAAACAACAGCGTTCTTTAGGTCTAATATGAGTTGTAAGAAGCTTTCATCGTTTACTAATGTACCAAAAGTTTTGTATGAAAACAGATATTGCAACCAAGAAGGATTCAGTATTTTGGCTTGTGGAGGAGGAGACAAAAATAAAAGAAGTGTGAATCAAGTGTTAGAGGTCAAAATTCCTAGCTTTGAAGTCAAAGAGTTTCCTTTTATGGAAAAACGGCATGGTTGTCTCCATTTAACTACTATCAATTCTGATATATTTGGCATTGTTGACTGGGTGAGTACATATGAAAAGTTAGGTAGTTGTTGCACATCTGTTGAAATTTATTGTGAAGAAACTAAAACATGGAAGCATCAATATATAGACTTTAAAGAACGATTTTGCTATTGTCTTTGTTCGTTCATGAATAAATTGTATATAATCAGCGGATATAATATGAGCAAGAAAAAAAGTCTTAATTCTTGTTTTACCTATAACATTACAAATAATAAACGTAGTGAAGTAGCAGATTTAAACTAAGCAAGATATGATGCAGCTTGTACAGTTTATGAAGGTAAAATTTTTGTTACTGGGGGCATTTTACGAGCCGCAAAAAATTGTCACTTAAAGTCAGTAGAAGCATATGATTATTATGAGTACAAATGGACCTACTTATCTGATATGAATGTTAGAAGATTTAATCATGCTTCAGTTAGTATGGGTAGTAAACTGTTTGTTATTGGAGGATACAAAAGTACAAGTTGTGAAGTATTTGACAGTTGTTCCAGAAAGTTTATAAATATTAATTTAGAGATAAAATCAACAGCTTTTGATAAATATTTTTTCAGAGCATTTTCTATTGGCCCAAATATTGTGATTTTTCAACATTCTGAGAGTTACAAATCTGTTATTTACCTTTATGATGTAAATGAATTAAGGTGGTCGACGGTTGATTGTTCTTATACAAAGAATTATTTTGTGCAATCTTTAATAAAGTATTACGTACTATAACAGATTACATTAAAAAGTTAGATAAGTGTTTTTCACAACAGATTCAATTCAGTTCTATCAAATGTTCTAAGGCATTAGTTTAACAATGGAGGCCTAGTTTTTTAGTTAATTTGATAAACTAACTATATTTTTTTGTCCTTTATATGTTTTATTTAAAATATTTTTCTGTTTTTATTTTTTCTTGTTAAACGATATTTATTAGTTTGGTTTTAAATAAACTGAATTATCGCTACTTACTATGTTCATCTCTGAAATATATTGAAAACGATAAGTTTGGTATTAAACGTCACAATTCTAGTGTAAAATTATATTTATTTAAAAAGTTGGTATTTGACAGTATTAATAAAAACATTATCTCGTTTATAATAATTGAAATTGGTGAACTTTTTAAAGATGACTCTATGTTTATATTATAATACAATGTATTTATTTTTGGCCTGTGAACTTTTCTCCACATAGTACGACATGTTTTTAATGTTTTAACTCAAATTTAGTTTTAAGGCAGTTATATAAAATATATATTGATAGTAGATATATCTGTTAAGTATAAATATTCTGTTTCAAAAAGCCATAGTCTGTGATTTTAAATATATAGGTAGAACATGCATATAGATAAAGTTAAAACTTGTAGTCATGATAATAGTGTTGTAGGTTTAAATCGGAAGAATAGTAACCTTTACAAACAACCAAGAAAATAGAGAACCTTTTTAATTTATTGTTGTTTATGTGATTAATGTAATGTAAATAGACCATGCTTATTTAAAGTCTAAACTCATAAAGTTTATTTACATAGTTACTCAAATTTATTATTTTTAATTGCAAAACTGACTGACTTGAAATACTATGTAAAGTTTACCTAACAAGTAAAAAAAGCGGTATATTTGCAAAGGTAAGACAGTTTGAAGAAAAAACAAACTGTGGAAACGTTAATAGTTTAAAAGAAAAGCCTATAAACATTTTATAAACACTAAAAGAAAGTATAAAATATTTTGTTTGAAAAGGCAGCTTAGCGATTCAAAAAAAAACTCTAAAAATAAATAAAAAATAGTCAAAAAATATTAATTATTGTTTTCTGGTTTATAAAAAGAAATTTTTTCACATACCAGTCTACCAAAGTATTTATTTTTGTGTTTTTGTTTTATTTTATATTGAGTAATTAGTAACGTTAAGAGTTTGTGTAACAGCTTTCTAAATCAATTTGTTTTTACTTTGAACAAATTGCATAAAAAAAGTTTTATTTTCAAAAGTGAGAAGATACTATTAAAACAATGTCAATTCTTGTTGGTTGTCTTAAAGTATTTTTGCCTCTAAAATTTCTAATATTTTAATTGTTAACTTGAATTAGTGTAACAAATACTTTAGTATGAATCTTAATCAGTCAGCCTCAGTAAAAGAAACAGAAATAACAACGTTAAGCTGTTGTATAAATATGCATAAAATAAAGTTAAACGTGAAACAATAATAATCTAATTGCTACTTAGCTTGTTATAAAGATTTACTTAATATGAGTTTAAAGTTTAAACAAAAATAAACATTATATACTTTGTAATAAAACCATCATTAAATTGAAAACCATATTATATTTTGTATTTTTTATTGCTATCTAATACTTATAAATCTGTCATCAGCCTTTTCAGACTTGCTTAAAATATTTAAAAGGTTATAACATAATAACAGATAGAAATTTTTATTTTTTTAGCGTTTTTTTTTTTGATACAGTGCAGGGGCGTGTTTTGACTGGTTTCCTGTTTCCTGTGAACCCCCTGAAAAATAAAAGAAAAGAAAAAAAAAAGATTGTTTGAATATCACTAAAAACTTTGTTTATTGACTTTGTTTTGGTTATTTGAAAAACTTTAAATAATGAATGTTGAATTTACACTGAAAGATTAAAAATTTTCCTTAACAAAAAATGCTCGTTTTAGCCCAGATGAAATACATTTTATATAAAATTTTGATTGTGACATCATTATAGGTAAAAGTTTTAAAGTAGCATTTTCTTTCTGGGAACTTTTTACTAAGATGCTCTTAATTCGAACTATAAATTGTTACTTAGCGTAAATAAATTTTGATACAGTACTGTTTTTGAACTAGTAAGTACAATTTTACTTAAAAAAATGTCCAATAATAACCAAATAACCAAAGTTTTATTTTACCAAGTTGGTTGTATATAATAATGTTGTGTGAAGCTTTTATACTTTAATATTTTTATTTTATGTTTTTGTGTCAACCAACTGGGTTTAAACCTTGAAAAGTTCAGTTTAGAGAGTTATCAAAGTTATCTTTAGACCTTTACATCACCTGGAAGAATATTACTTTATTATTAAATGCTATTTTAATGTTTTTTTATTTAAGTTGTTTTATTTTTGTATATCTGTTGGCCACAACTTTGTTTTTTGATTTTTTGAAATTTTTAACTTAGAGTAATATCAAAATCATTATTAGAATTCCTGCTCCATCAGGCAAACATTTAATTATAGTTTAAAGATATTTTAATTTAGTTGTAAGAGTCTAAACATTTTTTGGTAATTATTTAGGGTGATGTCGCACCAATATCAAGCTAAAATTATATTGTGTTTAAAATATTTTTGAACCATATTTTAGGCTTAAAATTAATATTTTAAGGCTTATATGATTGATCTAAAATTATACTTCGTTTTAAACAAGCTATATAAATACATAGTTGAAATTAAATTCATTTGTTATAAACTAAAACACTTTCAATGTTTTTTTTACAGTATAGTAATGTATATAAGTTATTGTATCATTTGCTTTATTTTAAAGTAAAAGCAATAAAATATATAAACTTTATTAGTTTATGATAAATAAGTTTTATTTATGTAATTTTAAAATATAATTTTTAAGCCTTTTAAAAAACAACATTGAATTTAATATAATTTCAGCTTCATATTGGTGCGACATCATCCTAGGTAATTACCCATTTTTTTTAGTAAAATTTTAATTTTTATAAATTAAATAACTTGAAAAAAATTTTTTTATAAATGTATTTTTTTCCGGCTCTTTTAGTTTTAATTAATCTAAATTTAATACAGTACAATAAATAAAAATATATAACATTTTTCCATTTCTACTTATATGTTTTTTTTTGTTTCTTAGAAAAAAAAAGCATTTTAAATACAGAGTTTCTCGGCTAAATATTGCGTACTTAACTGGCAGTGCATACCTAAGAAATGCGTACTATGCGGGAAATTATGAAAAAAAAAAGTTGTGAACCCCCTTTGAAAAAGTTTAGACACGCCCCTGTTATAGACTTGAAAGAAGTGATTAGGGTAGTAAATTAAAAAAGTTGTTCTGTGCTTTAAGATATTGAAAATGAATAGAACTCGTTATAATACTATTCACATGCCTGTAAGAACACAAAACATATTTCAACCGTTAAGCGAAAACTAGTGGATTTAATTTGTCACAGAAACTTTGTGACTTTCGACTCAGCTTCTTGGCTGATTATATAAGATGCAGAAGTCAACTAAAATACACTCAAGTATACTTTTAAATCAAATTAATTTAATTATTCGAGCGTGGAATTTAATTTGAAACGAAAAAAGTTATATGCCTCAGTACCCTGTCGGCATAAAACAATTAGCGTTTTGACAACTTTGAATCTAACCGTTCATCAACACAGTTGTTTCTTAGTAATTATAAAATCATATTAGAACTTGATTGTTCCATAGTATTCATAAAAAGTTAGGTAACAAGTTTTTAGTATTAAACCATTGGATACAATTTCAAGTTTATATATATCCTAACAATGTTCTGTGTGAAAAATCTTTTGTAGGAAAATATCTATTTAAGTATATCAAATTATGCAAAGATTTTTTAATTTAGTAGTTTTACACAGATTGATTGTATGTACTCTAGTTTGTTTTCTACAAAAAAAATTGAACTTTTGTATATTGCTCAGATATCTGTAAATATAACAAACACTAGATAGTGCACTTATTACTACAAAAAATGTAATAGTACAAATTAATTTTTATTGTAATCTGTCTGAAAACTGAATATCAATATTTTCTAATTTGTTTAGAAAAATCACATTGTTACTATTTCAAATAATTTAAACTTATAAGTATTCTGTCAGAAAATAATATTTTAGACTTTTTGAATAGTGTTATTTTTTCAATTCATTTATAAATATACATATTTAGATACATAAAAAACTTAAGTTGTATTAATTTTTATGTTGTTATTTTGTAAGAATAGACTACTTTCCCGTACTCAAACACTTAGACCACTTTTATTTCAAAATTTTGTATTGTTTTGTATTTTTTATCCAGTTTTAAACTATTTTAATATCACTTAACCTTTATTTTTAAATTGTTATTCTTTTTTCAACTATTTAATAAACTACTTATCTTGAGTTTCTTTAATTTTGCTGTTCATTTTACAAAAATTATTAGATTCTACAATTTAGATATTATTAAACATCTAAAATTGTAATTTATCTACTTCGGCCTTTATTTAACTTTAATTTACCTTATCTTATTTACTATAAAAAAGTAATAAAGTGTTTGATATCATTTAAAACTAATGAGTGGAAAAGTATCAAAGCGAAGTGCTTACTGGCTGAGGTAAACAAACAGGACAGCAGCTGATTGCGAGAAACAATAAGCTGACACTAGATATCAAAACAAACTTGAAACTTGTCAGTTTGTTAAAAAATCTGGTGAAAACGCACAAAAGAAGAAAAATAAAGAGATTGCCACTAAAAGATCAACGATAAGCATGTACAACTACGAACCAAGTATGAGAAACGTTTTTGTTCCTATTTTATTAAAGATTAATATTTAACTAGTTTTATTGACAACTTCAATCAAAAATATGTTTTTAGTAACTAATTCTAACATATCATTAAACTTGAATTAAAACTACTTACTATTATGTTGCTACGTTTAAATTAAAACATATCTTTTTAGTACTAATAATATTTTACAAAAACACTTACATTGAAAGAATTTTGCTTAGTCCAAGATAAGCAACTAAACAAGCTTGCTTTGGACGTCAATGAACAGAATAAGATAACTTAATGTCTCAAAAGTAAAATAAAATACAAAAATATACGTATACATCTTAAGCTCTCAAAACTATTTTGTCCTTCTAGTGAGTATGCTTTAAAATATATTGATAGCTGCTTGATGGCTAATTATAAGAATTTTGAATTTTTTGAATTGGATATAAATATACTTGAAAGTATACTTTTAAGACCGAGCTTGTTAATTACTTCTGAGATTGATGTGTACCATGTAGCTAAGGAATGGATTGGTCAAAAATTAAAAAAGAGAGGCAAGTTTTCAAAAAGGCTACTATTATAAAAATTATAAACATTTACAAGAGCAACGTTTAAGTTATAAATGTTAGAGTTAAAATAACAATTTTGTGCGCAATCATACTTAAGTTTTTTATAAAAATAAGAAAAAGTCCAAATATAAAATATGAGTTTTGTGGTTATATCTGCAGTGAATACAAATTTTAGTACTCTACTAATAATAAGTATCATTTACTATACGAAAATTTTTATGAAAACGATTTTAAATTCTAACAATTATCAATAAGTTATTTTATCAGTTTTGTAAAACCATTAAAATAAAATAAAACTTTTAACAAATTCTACACTTCGAATAAGTTTTAAAGTGTGTTAAGTTTACTTTTGTTTTTAAACTTTATACAAAAAACACAACCAACGACATCTGTTGCGTTTCAAGTATAAAAAATATTAAACTTAAACAAATTTAGTAAATTGTTTTCTGCACTCTGTAGAACTTTTCGTCAGAAAAAGCTTAACTCTGGAGCGATCAATTATAAAAGTTTGTAGAAAAGATAATTACAACACTTTTACGCCTACTCTAAAAGTTATACTTTGTTGTTTTAATATTTATCTATTTTCATTATTTTTATAGCTACTTCATTTACAAAAATTTCATATGAAAACGACTTTTGAGTAGGATGAGTAAAAGCTTTTAATTTGATATAACCCCTTATACATACTATTTTTCAAACAGTATCATTCTTTCAAAAATAAATAAAAAAATTTCTAAAAACTTAACTAACAACTAAACAACCAGCTCCAATCAAACTAAAAGTTTGTTAATCTGAACCTCAAGACTTATTTAGTCAAATAGTATTTTTTTTAAAGTTAACACAACAAAACCTTGGAAATTAAAAAAAGTATTTAGGTTGTAACCCTCATTTTTATTTAAAGTAAATTTATAATATTCGCAATAGTAAACAACAAAAATTTGTTTTAACAGTTTTTATTTTTCACATCGGTTTTTTAAGCTTTTTCAAAACTCATTAACTGTTTAATCAACCTCGTTAAGTACATTTTCAAGTGGAAAAAAACTGACTTGTTTATAAAACTTTGAGAAATGTTCAAAATTTTTACGTGGGAATCTCAACCTATTTCATACAATGTTGGCTGAATCATTGAAAAAAAAGTAAAACATTTCACCAAACGGTTTCATACTTCCCTATTACTTGTTGGCAATTGGGACACTTGTGGACCGCATCTCTGGTTTCATCCATACAAAATGGCAGCAGACAGCAGCCTAGCAACAATCCCGTCATGGCAACCAACGCGCATGACAACCAAGCGCTCTTCCCTACTTTCGATTCTACTTCCGTTTGTATTACCTGTTATATAGTATACAAAACAATTGAATGGGTACACATTATTTTCATTTATATACAGTTATGAAATTTCTAAATATTCAGTTTGAAGTTGTATTACGTGCTTTTTTTTAGTTTTGTTAGCTAGGTTTTGAAATAAGTAAATATATACAGTAATAAAGAATTTTCATAACTTTTATTCAAAGTAAAGACAATTTATTATTGTACAAGTTTTTACCGGACATTTTCAACTAGTTCATTTACATATAGAAACTT
>NW_028140196.1:0-32777 GCF_965202585.1 Thalia democratica | reverse complement strand
TGATTAATTATTTTCCTGAAACAAGTCTGAAAAAAAGTTATACTTCTGAGAAATATATTTTTAAAGCACTGATTTTTAAATTAAACAAAATTTATATTAAATAAAAAACGTCTCATATCATTTAATTTTGATTTTATGTTATCCTTTTAGTTTTTTATTTCAATAATAAAAAATCCAAAAAAATTGTTAGTTTTTAATTCTTTTTATTTTATGTAACATATAAAATCATAACTATTGAATATTAAACTTTTAACAAATTAAAGATACTACAAAAATTTTTGATATCTTGCAAAAAAAAAAAAAGATAGTGAGAATTATTATTATTATTTAAGTATTTTAATTATTAACTTAGTTGTGTGAATTGTTATTCTCATAATTCTTAAAGAGAAACTAAATATTTATTATTTCTGCAAAATTACACTATCTTATCAATTGAAATCATAAACAAATAAATCTTGTCAGTTATGTCTTAAAGGTGAATAGAAGCGATTAACTTAAGTGACTCGCTTAACCATACACGATAAAATTTCTCATAAAATCACGATTTTAGACATACTTAAACATTTTTAGAGCGTTTAAAAATAGTTTTGTCGTAGATGACATAACCAATCGATAACGTGCATAATAATTTATTCATATGTTTAGGAATTTTATAGTTTTGTTTTTAAACTCCTAGATAGAGTTGTACGTTTACTAAATATAACTATTAGGGACTTTGTTTAACGGAGTTTTTTGTTTGTAGTTTTTATAATATATGATGTTATTTGTTATAACAAAAAACATGCTAACAAACTTATTTTAATCGACATTTATTGCAGTTTATCGAAACCACATACATTTTAAAAGCTAATTGTTAAATTTGATATAACTACGTGTTAAATTAATACTTAAACAATGATAGAAATTTATTTTTTCTTTTATTACATTTCGGTTTAAAACTTTGAAATTTTCGTAATAGGATTTTTCGATAAGAATTAAATTCTATATGGTAAAAAAAAACAAAACCTTGGAAATAATAGAAATAAAAAATACTAACAAAGTAGTAAACTTGTTTTATAACCTCCGTTTATTTATTCTTAATCTAAGTTTTATCTATCTAAATAACAGGTTGAGCTTAATTTGTTTTTTCATTATAAATCATTTTTCAAATATACTCGACAACTAATCAGAACATATCTTACAGTTTTTGTGGCTGATAATACATTATATTTGTCTTAAGTTAGCAAACACCTAGTCTTTGATGTTTTTTCGCAAATAAATCACTATACAAACCTAAAACTGTGATGGTGATTTATTACAAGCCGTACTTTTAGTATTTCCACTTTATATTCTATCAATTTATCATTTTTAACTTATAATAACTTATAAGCGATATTTTTAATTGCTTTGTTTTTCTTTTAAATTTTTCATTGTTATAATTTGTTCAGGTTTTTCTTTCTTTTATTTCATTTGTTTTTTCGAGTGTTTCGTTGTAAATAAGGTTTAATTTATACTAAATATCTAATAACAGTAAAACATCTACTAACATTAAAAATCAAATAAACTTAAAATTTTAGGTAGCATAACTAGTTTAAAATAGTAAACTTTTTTATTTCTTATCAAAAAAACCTTTTAAAAATAATCAGATGTTTTATAAAATAGTAACTTATGTTTTGTTATCTTCTTTACGTTTTTCAAAAAGTGAATTATTCTTTAAAACTTAGATACATTGTAAAATTTACTTTTTATTTTTATTGTTCTGTTTTTTGTATCTTTTACTAATTTATCATAAATAATAAGAGCACTATAAAATAATAACACTTTAAAAAGATTTTAAAAAAGTTTCTAATAATTCAAACATTGTATAAAACGTTACTTAAGTAATCATTTTTAAATTTTATTATTTTTCAATACAGAATAACTGTATTTTATAATTTCAATAAAATAGTTTAACAAAATCACTAACAGTTTTATGTTTCTATAACAATTGTTAACTACTTTCTAAACGTTAAACAAATAGGTACAGCAAATTAACAAGTTTAATAATCAAGATGCAAAAACCAACTTATTTCAGCACACGATTATGAATTAATAATGTACAACATATTGGTAAAGATTTTTGTAGGTATTTAATTAAATATTTTATTAAAAGTTTTAAACTGCAGTCATTTTAAGATAATGCTGAAATTAATTTTTATAATAGTATAACAATCATAAAGTTTATAATAATATTATAACAACTAGATTTTAATGTCTTATACCAACATATTATAAGAACTATATACAATATTAATCGTTGAAAAAGTTTTTTAAAACTTGCTAAAAAATTTTCATTAGACATTTACATTGTGCTTAATTTAATAGAATAACTCATATATTTTTTTCTATTACGCACTTTGGTCTAATATGTAAAACTATTGCGTTAATAAGCACTTAAACGATGTGATAAGTGTTTTATATCCAGATTAAGTGTTACTTTGTGATAGACCCTTACTTAATTCAAAATTGCTGAGACTAAACTACTATAACCAAAATGTTTACATTAAAATCAAATTATACATCGCTTTTCTCAACTTCAGTATTCAAAACCAGTTTTGTTTAAATCTGTAGTCAAAAAAGCAATTGATAAAGGTTTAAAGAAGATTTTTTATAAAAGCTCTGTTTTAAGTTTTTACTGTGTTTTGTACTTAGATAAGTAAGTCATTACAAAACAAAACTATCGTTTAAAAATTTAGTTCTACTTTATTATAAACAATAAAAATAAATAGAACTAAATTAGTTACGTTATTAAACTTTTTAATTAAAGTCTATATAAAATAAAACGAATTTACTTCCTCTGTAGTACAAAACAAAGTAAATTTTCTAAGAAAACTAATTTTATAATAGATACTTGAAGTTGCTGTTGTTACATTATATATGTGTTAGGTTAGCTATAATTTAGTTGTTAAGATTTGTTTGAATAATAATTTTGTAAAAACACCCAATTACAAAAATTATTTATTATTAACAAATTATTTTCTTAGAAATATTGTTTTTTCGTTACGCAGTCTAAATGCATTAAAACTTATACTTTGTAAGTTTTTTTAAATTATAACATAACCAATGTTTATTATTTAGAAAATCGTTATTTTATTAGTATTATATTATACTTTATATCGCTTAACTTAAAAAAATTAAAATCAACAAATTTTAAACTTTTTACTTAAAAATGTATTAAAGTTTTAGTACCATTCACTTAGAAGTATATACTATTCTAATTAATAATTTTAACATTCATTTTAACTTAGAAGTATGTTTAAGTACTTCAATAACTTATCTGTTTATATATTAAAATTAAGTAAAGTATATAGTATAATATCTTATATAGCTAAAAAATAAATTACTTACGGTGATCTTGTTTCAAAACTAAGGTGAACAATGATTAATAAAGTTAAACTTACAGAAATATTTTAGAATTTCAAAAACGTTATAGCATTATGATAAGTGTATTAAATATAATTAATTAACAATATGTCAAATCTATTGAGATTCATTAAATATTTGTAGTAAATGAACTAAAAAGATTAACTGAGTCTAAATATGTTATCAGATGAACTTATTACAAACACATCTGAATGACTGAACTCTTATAACTTTGTTTGTAGCGTTATATATTAGAGTTTTTTTTAATATTGTTTACGCTGCTGTGTAAGAGTGTATAAAAATGTTAGTTTAATTACATAAAAACAGCATGAGTATTTAGTTCTAATTAACGTTTTCATAAGATAAATTCTAAAATTCTGTAAAAGAAAAAAATGTAATTCTAGTCTTATTTTCCCCTGAAAGTTAATTAACTATTCGTTTTCATTTCGTGACAAAAATTTAAAAAATATAAATACTCAGTTTTAATTAATATTTCAAAAAAATTGTCATTATTTTTTAAATTAAAAGGCCTTTAATGTTTTAAATATCTTTAATTTTGTTTTATAGTTTTACTTTCTTTAAAAAAACTAATTGAAACTCAAGTGTATTCAATAGCAAGTAATGAAATACTAGATATTGTTTTTTTCCAAATACCATATGGTTGTGACAAATATTTTTTAACACATTTCGGCATTGTTTGTCACGAATTTCAATCGTTTTACATCATAATTGTTTCGTTCTACTAAAAGTTCTAACCGATCTACGCACTTCGAAATCGTAAAGGAAGCACATAGAAAAATTAGTTACATAAAAGTTTTAAATCTTTTATTTAGTAAAGGTTCTTTATTTTGTTTTTTAATCGTTTTAGCATAAATACTTTTTCGACTTAATTATTTAAGTTTTTTTTTCAATTTAGTAGCTAAACCTCTAAATAATACAATCTAGGTTAAGTAATGCATAATTTTCTTTAAATAATTCAGCAGTCTCAAATATTTACAAAAGTTTGAAACCAATGACAAAACTTTTTTTTATAATAAAAGTTTATTTTTTAGATTTCAAATTTGAAAAAAAATAAATGAAGATACAAAGTTTAGATAGAAACTTAAAATTTTAGTTTGTTACTCGTTTAAAATCTGTTTTTTTAAATACTTTTTAAAACTATTGTTTTAAATAAAGTAATGTTTATCGCGTTACTTGTTTTTCTTCACATGTGTAAAGTTTTAAAGAAAATAAATTGTCTACAAGTTTTATGTACAGATAATATAAAATAAGCTAAACGGATAAATTTAAAAATTTTAATAGATTCTTAACAGTAAGTCGACATGAAACTCAGTTTTTCACTTTAATGAAAATTTTTCACTAATGCGTTATAACTTTTATTTAAAACATTACTCACAAGTATAAGTATTAGTGAAAATTTAACCAGATGTTTAAATCATTTGTACGTCACTAAACTTTGTGCAAACATCATTAACCAATTAACTTGTCATTAGTTGAAATAAATTTAGGCTCGATGTTTTCGACAGTAAAGTTTGAAATTAAAAAAAAAATGCAGGTATAAGAAAAAAAAAGTACTATTTTAATTTTTTAGCACATTATTAACATTTGTAGTTTGAACATTCATTCAGCTATAATGAAAGCAATATTTTTAACAGCTGTCACAGTATAACATAATTTTCTTTTAGGATTTATATTTTTAAATATTTTGTTAATTATTCTAGTAAGTTTTTGTTTCAATTTTATAACATATTTATCGACAATGATAAGAACTACTAAATTGTATATCGAAAATATATAGCTGTTCTCAGTTTATTTTCCAAACAGTTAAACAAAAGACTTTTATAGTTTAAAAAATAATAAACAATGAACTTTACCGCAAGATCAACAACAACAGCATCCGAGACAATCCTACGACCGGTTTCGTCCTTATTAGGACTCATCAGGCAGGAATAGTCGCGAGAAACCGCTATTGTGATCTTAAACAAGCGGGCTTAAGTACGAAGTACTGAAGCGATCGTTTGTGGGTAAAGTTGAAAAAATGACACAGCTAAATCATTCACAGCCCAACGTCTCAGACATTGTCAGCTTGTTGTGAGATTGTAGTCTGCGCTCGTTTGATCAGTTTTAGCCAGTATTTATTTCGGCCATCATCAACGAAGTTGAGATGTTTTATGCAATCGATAATAAACAATGAACTTTACCGCAAGATCAACAACAACAGCATCCGAGACAATCCTACGACCGGTTTCGTCCTTATTAGGACTCATCAGGCAGGAATAGTCGCGAGAAACCGCTATTGTGATCTTAAACAAGCGGGCTTAAGTACGAAGTTAAGTTCAACTATTTCTATTAAAACGGTTTAGTTTTATCAGTTAAGTTTATAACTTTAATTAAAAAAACCATTGAACAGTTTAAACTTTTTTAAAGATTGGATTAACGCAAGATGTAAACCAAAAAATACTTAAATTAACTTATTCAACTTAAAAAGTAACGATTATAAGTATTGGTTGATATGTAAAAAATGCAAAATGATTTTCAGAACACTTGTTTGTTTAAGTGCATTAAATGCATAAAGTTTCTAGCTTATAAAATCTAATCACATCATTTAATGCTGTCAATTAAACTTTAATCTACTATCCAGAGCGTAACTAGATTTTATCAAGTTATGATGTAACACTGATAATTTATTATAGAAGGAATTTTGTATTATTTTTATATTCAACTTCGTACTTAAGCCCGCTTGTTTAAGATCACAATAGCGGTTTCTCGCGACTATTCCTGCCTGATGAGTCCTAATAAGGACGAAACCGGTCGTAGGATTGTCTCGGATGCTGTTGTTGTTGATCTTGCGGTAAAGTTCATTGTTTATTATCGATTGCATAAAACATCTCAACTTCGTTGATGATGGCCGAAATAAATACTGGCATAGTTTAAAAAACAGTTTTCGTGACTTAAATCGTTAGAAATTTAATGCTCTAAATCCATTTTTATTTTTTGTGTTTAATTCTAAGTATAAAATTATAAAACCCTTTGTAATCTTCGCAAAACTACGTTTTATGTGTTTAATTATCTATGTTTAATTTTTTTTAATTAAATTTAACACATTATAGTTAATTTTACACCTTAGTGATCCTTAGTTTCATTTTCTGTTACATTTTATTAAATTTATAACAATTGCGCTTAGTTTATAGTTGCAAAACGTTTACCGTTTAATACAAACAGCAATATTTTTATTTTGTTAAATTAAATCGTATTTTCACCATTATTATGTTTTACAGAACTTTTTAAGAATATATCATAAAAAGTGTGTTTGAAAACTTGTAAGCTATTCTAATTTCATACCGTTAGTCCAATATCTAAAAGTTATATTTCTCAACCTATGTAGAGACAAGGATTCTAATTTTCAGTAATCTTTGTTTACTAAAACAAAATAGTTCAACTATTTCTATTAAAACGGTTTAGTTTTATCAGTTAAGTTTATAACTTTAATTAAAAAAACCATTGAACAGTTTAAACTTTTTTAAAGATTGGATTAACGCAAGATGTAAACCAAAAAATACTTAAATTAACTTATTCAACTTAAAAAGTAACGATTATAAGTATTGGTTGATATGTAAAAAATGCAAAATGATTTTCAGAACACTTGTTTGTTTAAGTGCATTAAATGCATAAAGTTTCTAGCTTATAAAATCTAATCACATCATTTAATGCTGTCAATTAAACTTTAATCTACTATCCAGAGCGTAACTAGATTTTATCAAGTTATGATGTAACACTGATAATTTATTATAGAAGGAATTTTGTATTATTTTTATATTCAACAAGCGTTTCTATGTAAACCTGACACAATGTCCAAAAATAATAAAAACTTAAAAATAATTTTCAATGATACATAATGTAAATTATTACAATTTTTTTAAATAATGTTTTTAATTTTTGTAAAATATTATATCTGAAAATATACTTTTCAAATAAAACTATTAAATTTAAACTGAACTACTTTCAATGGTATGTTTAAGAAAACAAATTGACAAAAAATAAATAAATTTCTACATTGAATGATATAAACTTTAAAATAAATGCTGTACACAGAAGTAATTTTAAGTAATTTATAGATTAACTTTTGAACGTGATATAAAAATCGTATTATTTCTTTAAATGCTTTCATAATACACAAACGTAATGTTTTACGTAACCTAATTGTTTGTGCGCCTCATAATTTGTTTAATCTTTATATTAGTTTGGTTCAAATTTGATACTTACATAATCTAGGTTTTTTAATGTGTGGGTTATTTTTCTGTTTATAGCCGTGTACATATGTATAAATATCTTTATATATAACCAAAAAACTTAAATAGAATGTGTTACTACTACTGTTAATTTTAAAAAATTAAAATGTTTTGATACACGACTCTTGTAAGTCCTTTGTATTAAAAAAAACATGATTTCTATTACACATCCGTTTCAATTACTTACACATTGACATTAAGTAAACTTCCTGTAGATGACAAATCAATTTTCCTGCTTAGTTGTGACGTAACAATAGCAAATGTGGTTAACCTGGCACGTAACTATCTTTATTAAACAACCTTTATTCTTATAAGTGCGTTTTCTTATGATAACTTTTAGTTTTTTAGTTTATGAAGATATCTAGAGAAGATTATTTTTAGTTACACTAAACAAAAAATATTTTTTAACAGTATTTTTATAGTTTAGAATGTGTCGAAAACAACTATAGTTTATAATATAGTTAGACTTTGTTTTTCAATATTAGTTTTTAAAATGAAAAATAGTTTGTTTGAATTTAAAAATCGTAGCAAGTGTTTCGGCAGAAATTATAACAAAAAAATACTTAACCGTAAAGTAACAAAGTAATTTTAAATAAATTTATAACAACTAACACTTGAGACAATATATTACAAGACAAATAAAGACGATATCATTTAACTGTTAACAGTATAGTAAGTTTACTTTTCTTTAACAACTTTGTTTATCTTTTTAATCTAAGTAAAATTACTATAACCAAAAAGGTATTTATTCTATCTTTTTTTAGTTGTTTGAATTAAACAAGTTAGAAAAAATGTTAAATAGTTATTATGTTTTGCTAAGTATGTGGTTTTATAATGATTGATGATGTCATAGCTAGGGCTTAGAATAATATTCTTAAAATTCAGTTTTCGGTAAAACTTGAGACGAAAAACAGAACAGTTGAAGAACTTACACAATTTCCTTTTTTTAAGTTCTTCAAATATATTTGTTTCAGCTCGTATAAATATTTATAAAAATGTAAATGTTCAACATAAACATAAATTAAATTTTAGAAAAAGTTTTTTTTTAACCTTTATTAGATGTTTTAAATTTAAATTCATCTACAGTACTGTTAGATAAATTTAATTTCTGTTTGTTGATCACTTTGTTAGAAAAATTAATAAAAGTATAGAACTTTCTTAATTTATTTACCTACTTGTTTCTTCTTTTAAGTTTGATTTTAAATAGATTGTTTTAAAATTAAATTAGTGGTTTATACAAAAACGTTAGATCATAATATTTCATAAAAGGTAGAAAACAATCATCAAAGCCAAGTTTTATTCGACTAGTTAAATACAGTTTAATAATGGTAAGATGTGGTAAATATGACATATGAATTTTTATTAGTTGTTATAAAACTTCAAAGGCAACTTGCAAAAACAATAATATTTATGCATTATTCATCATTATTAATTTAAAACTTTAATTGCTTTACATAATTTTTTCACTTAGTTTACAAGTATTATTCTGCATTAGAAATAAAACTATAGTTAATAAAATTTATTTTTTTTTTAATAATCTTAAAGAAACAAGTTAAAAAACATTTAGTCGTAAAACTTTTGAATTTAATTTTATATTTTTTTTACGTTTGTCTAAAATATAATATACAAACAGATTTCCTACTTGTCAAACAATTTCGTTTAAATTGTTATTTAGTTTAGTACCTCATTTGTATTTTAGTAAAATAAACTTTGTAGTGCAACAACAAAAAAATGAAAACTATTAGGTTAAACTTGATTTTTTTTGCATTTTAAGTATGATTTTTTTTGCTAAAAATGTAAATGTTTCGTAATTGTTGTGATCAAAAGTATGAAATATTTGAAAATTTACTTTATTTTATTTATTGTACATGGTCTATGTTATAAATAACTAAACTTAAGTGTATAAACTAAAAAAAATACAGAACTATTTACCAATATATGTATAAAAGTGTAAACAATAACAAAGCTAAACATACAAATCTGTACTTGTAACAATTATAACAAAAGTTATTTTTGGAATTTCCTACTTTTGTGTTTGTATGTTTCTAAAACTTTATTACTTTTAAAAATAAAGTATAATAATATTGAACTTTATTACTACCAGGTGAGAATAATTTATCTTGATGTAAATGGTTTGTTTATATTAAGATTAAATATTTTGATATTTGTTTGTGTTATAAAGGCTTAATATGACTAAATATGTGCTAGTACAAGCAGCTGTGTTTGTTTGATAAATACTTAAAACAACTTTTTTTTTCAGCTTCTACATATAAGTTTTAGTTTTTTAAATGTTTTAAAAACTATTATTAGTTGTGCACAGCTTTATTTTATATTGTAATGACAAATTATTTAAATTAATTTTACGTAAACCCTTGTTTTAATTCAACTTTGTAACTTATTTACAAAAAATGTTCTTAATAAGTATACCTCGTTAAATAATAAAACATTTAGGTTAAGTATCTTACTTAAATAAACATTGTAAATTTATAGTTCATAATTATAAAAACATACTAGTTGTAAGTTTTTAACTAAATAAGTATAATCTTTAGTAAGTAAATTTATTCATTATTTAAAATTTCCAGTTAAACAAATAAAAATAGAACACTTAAGCTTGGTTCAATTGAAGAATACTAATTATCATAAATAGTTTTGTTTCTAGTAAACTTATTTATATAATGGCCATTAAAAAGTCCACCAGCTTATATAAGATATTTTTCTTATAAAGTTTTTTTCTCTCACACAGATACGATGTACAATTTACCTGTTGAGCAAATCTTTTAATCTGTTTGTTATTGGGTGGCCGTGTTTTTACGGGTCATTAACCGCTGTAATTACGCATGCACTTTCACACACTCGTTTGCACTGTAACCTGGAATTCTGGAATATTTCGCAATGTTTAAATTTTCAACACAAATGCTCAAGTTTGACCTATAAACTGAATCAGCTTTTTTTTTTATTATATGTAGGAACATAAAGGTAACCATTATTATTTTTATTTTAGTTTTAAGTACAAAGCATAAAACCATTTTCTTCCTAATAGAACTTTAATCAATAATCAAAACTACTTGTTTTAATTTATTTTGGAAATTCTTTAATGTATTTGGTTTAAAGCTTTGAATTAATATTTTTTAAGCATTAACGTATTTTACTTTGTAAACTATTTATTATGTTGACGATCAATACTTTACTAAAAAGTGTAAGTGTAATAATTATTTTTAACAAGCCTTTTGTTTTGATTGTGATAAGAGTATATAATATTTTTTTTTAAATGCGTTAATGTATAATTCTACAATTTAACCACAGCTACATGTTAATTTAGTCAATTCCTTCCTATAATCACGTTTTCATGTGCAAATTTTAACAGTAGTTTCTTTATAACCATAATTAATTACAAGTATAAATAAAATTGCAATAATTAAAAAATGTAATAACAATATGTTATGAAAAAAATAAATAAATAAGTTTTTAAAAAAATATATTCATTTGTAAACGTATTACAACTCGAAATAAGTTTTTATCATATTTATATAAATACTTATATATTGTTATAAATAATTGATAAATAAGTTTATAGTATATTCAAATATTTAGCAATATAAACTTATAAAATATACAGCAATCAAACTACACTCATATATGCAAATAATTTATTTCAGTTATGTACAAGATAGCGGTTTGTAATTTGAACGATATAAATGATTAAATTATTATTGCGTTGACATACTGTTAGAACATCCTCACAGTGATATTAGTCTCAAGTACTTTTTGAAATGAAATTCGCGATAAGGTATGAATTTAAAATAAACAATCAATATTAATGTTAATAAATTGTTTTTTTTTCTATTTTAACTATAAATTGTATAAACAGATACTATTTTTTTAAACAAGCGTGTATAAAACACAATATTTGTAATATTTTGTTATTATTTAAAGTTTAATTGCATCTATCGAAAAAAAAAATATAATAAAACAAACTAAAATTAAATTCATAGATAAAAAACGTTTAACATATCCTTTTAATAATCTGTGTGACAAAACGATAAATTTACGTTTATACTGCAACATATTTAAAGAAGATGTGTATCTTAGCTATAATCTAAAACAGCAATAAGAAATTTTGTGATACGGAAATTGAAAACACTAAGTTATCATCAATTGCTAAAACAAATGTTTAATACGATTGTAAACTTAATATGTCATCCGAAATACTTTATTTAAAGTTTAATGAAATTTTATAGCTCATCAATTAAGCGTAATATTTTTACTGTCTTAAAACGCACACAAACAATAACAAAATGTATGCTATCTTGTAAATTGTTGTTGATATTGAGAACTTGTTAATTGAAGATTTATTAATTTATTTTGTTCTATCTTAAACTAAATAATTAAAGTCTCAAAATATTCAAACGAAACTTAGTACTTTTTTTTCTGAAGAACAACTTTTAATTATAAAAAAAATGTAAGTATTTTGGTACTAAAGGTATTATTAATGTTGCTACAACTATATAGTTTTAAAATAAAAAATACGTACTTGAATAGTTTGGTGGTACTTATGTAAAGGAATACGTCAAAAATTTATTATGTCAACTTATTGAAATTAAGAAAATTAACACTTGTGAAAAAAAAATTTGAAATTACAATGTCTGTTTTTGTTACTAAATAAATTATTTTTATTTTTAATCAATAAAGTTGTTATTCGTTATACGAAACTTATAGTTAAATAGTTGTTAGACATTTTGAACAAAAATGTAAATACTTTTGAAACAAATTTTATCTAAACTAAATAACACTATTAACTTTTATGCCCACTGGTTAATTAATAAGGAAAGTATAGAAAAATTGTTCAAACTATTTTTTTAAAAGCAAAAATAAAAGCTTTATTACAAAACTTTATATCTAATAAATAATAAAAAGCTTAAAATATAAGTTATTCAAACTGAGTAGTTTAATTTTGTTTTTAATTATTTCAAACTGTTGCATAAGTCTATCTTTTTCAGGTAAAAAATTAAAATGATATATCCAGGTCAGCCAATTTAAATTTTCAAGAATCAAGAATTTTATTGGACTAGTTGCAAAACTGTTGTGGTAAACTTTATCGTTTTATATTTAAAATATTTACTGTAAAGTTATTTTTGTCTACTAAATATAAGAACTTTTGTTTAATTAATAAAAGAAACAAAATAAAACAAATAGTTTTGTAATACATATTGTCGATAAACGTTTCGAAGTCTTTAAAAAATTATTATACACACACATTAAAATAAATAAAAAATCGAATGAAATGTACAAGAAATGTTTCGATAAATTCAAACTTTAAAAGTTTTTGTTAAAAGCTTAATAAGTTTGTTTATTATTTTTCTTTTTTCTCTTTGGTTTGCCAGTTTTGAACAAACTCAAAAATATTTTCTTTAATTAGAAAAACTTAATATTATTGTTAAAATGATGATTATCTTAACGTAATGACATAACTAAAATAGTTTAGGTTTTAAAAATTAATTAAATACTTGTAAAATCAATTTTTGTTTTACTACTTTTAAACAAAATATAATTAATTTTTATTACGATAAGACTTCAATTATAGCAAACATGAATTCTACAAAGTTAATAAAAGGAGTTTCTTCATATTTTAAAAGCGTTTTTTTTAGGTTTGTAAGGGTTTTCTTAAAACCAAAACATATAACAGTATTTTAAGCTTAAGTTTGACATATTTTAAATAAGAACAATGGTTTATAATTTTTTCAGGTTTAGCATCTAATCATTAGAGATCAATAAAAACATACAATTTAATTTAAACTATCAAAAAAACAACCGTAGTTAAAAATTTTCCGGATAGTGTCCCTGAAAGTTAACAGGTAACAAAGTCAAATCTCGTGGTAGGATAGGAATGCCAACTGATTGGATAAATTCTGAACATCTGAGCTGTGATTGGCTGCTCGAAACTATTTACTTTAGGTGTTCTCCTATCCGTGTTTCCAGAGAAAAGCTAAAATTATTTATATACTTATAACTGTATTTGTTTTCTCAACATTTTTTCAAACTAATAGTTCTAAAGCTTGATTAGATCTAATGTGTTTTTTTAGTAGAGTAAGATGACTATTTAACAATTTTTTTAATTTAATGTATTGTGTAAACTATAAAACTAATCTTTTTTAAGCTTTTCAATAAAGAAAACCAAAAGTTATATATGTAGGAGTCGTAAATAAGTTATTAAACTATTTTTAGATTTACTAGTACATATAGATTTTATGAATGAAATTGAATTTATAGTTAAAAATGATAAAAATCAAATTTTTATAATAGATTAAAAGCAACACAAGTTTCTTAATGTTTTAATTGATGAACAGAAATTTAATATTAACATTTGATTATCATAAACACTTGACGAGAACTAAATTTACATTTTGAAATTAGTTTTATTATTTATTAAAAGAAAAAATAGAAATTTATGTCATTTTTTTGATGGTTTGAAAACTTATTTGTTAATATTATTCAAATTAGAAATTCTTTTAAACCTAAAAGTTTGTTTATTAAGAAAAATGGTCTAAGTTAAAGAAAAAGTAATAAATCCTTAAACTTTAAATTTTTATAATTAAAAGTATGTGTCTTTTAAATCAAATAAATCAATATAGCAATAATTTCAAGCCAAACTAACTTTGGGACTTTGTTCAGAGCTGTCCATTACAGCAGTAAAACCTCCACCGCTTTCGTTGGCGTATCTGACTTGGTATGACGTCATCCATTCATTTGAGTGATAATTTCCCTGCGTCGCAACTCCGTGCAACGTCATCATTTTCTTATAATCTACTTGAATCCATACATTGCTGTACAAACCGACCTTAGTTTTATATTATTTTAAACTGAATTGATTTTATAATTCTTCTTTTTCTCTCATATACTAACTTTGATTTTTTTTTGTAATATAGTATTTTTAATTACCTATTCTATAAACAAATTAGTATTTGGTTTTATTCAGTATTGATCGTTACCTAAATATAAAATTTTATAATTGTTTTTCCGAACATTTTCAATTTAAAATTTTCACTTTTAAGTAGATTTGTGATCTGCTGTGTTCAACAGTAAATTATAAATACGATAAAACAAAGACTAATTTTATAGGAAGGTTTTTGAACGTATTTATATACCATTTGCAACTTAATATATATAGATTATTCATTTTGTTTTATATTTTATTACACAAAGCTTTTCAAAACTATACGAGTTTCATTGTTAAGTGATAAATTGAAAAAAAAATTAGTAAGTGAACAGCTTTAAAAAATAACTTTAAATTATGACGTATAAATAAATTCAAATAAATACAAAATTTATAGATTTATCACGTAAAACTAAAGTAACTAACATATATTTGCTTTAGTTTAACATGCTAAATCTTTAAATTTTGTATTTGTTTGAATTTATTCATACGTCATAATTTAAAGTTTTATTTTAAGGTGTTCACTTACAAAAAATCTTTTAATTTTAATTTAAAATTTATCACTTGACAAGGAAACTCGTATAGTTTTGAAAAGCTTGTGTAATAAATTATAAAACAAAATGAATAGTCTTTTGATATTAAGTTGCAAATGGTATATAAAGACTATTTTAATTTTATATTTAATGTAAAACGAAAAATTTAAACTTTTCTTCAATTATAAATAATTTTTTAATATGTATACCTTAAGCAAACTAAATACATAAAAATTAGTGATAGATCAAATCTAAAAAATAGCATCCGAAACCGCATCAAATTTTAAAAGCAACTATCAAAAAAAAACAACAAAAAACGAATAAATAAAAGATCATGATTAAGTTTAAGATTCAATCAATCATTCCATAAATATAATCGATTATTATATTGTGTTTTGTACAGCTCTTTATTTGGAAAAATCTTATTTTTATAAATGTATTTATTTTTATAAATTTATAAATACTATAAAAATTGTACACTGTCATCTTTTGATTTTTATCAATAGGGATTTTATGGACGTAACTTACTTTAAAAATTTATAGTTCCACAGAAGTTTTTATCAAATAAATCAGACCTATTACTTAAATAACGCTATTTCTGGTCCAACGACTGATGATATTGTCTAGCCTTATCATATAAAATTAAATAAGACTCATTTATAAAAATTATTATCATTAAAGCAATACATATAAAAAGCTACTATGAAACAATCTAACAAAATGCTTTTATATATATAGCTAATCAATGCCAATAACAAGTTATTAGAAAGGTTATCTTTATTTTTAACTGTATATAAGTACACGAAAACAATTTAACCTAAAACAATAAACATTTATACCATATGACTTAATACGATATTGAAAAAGATATAAATAATAAAATAAGAGTTGTGCAAGGTTTAGGTAAAGTTAACCTAAATTGTCAATAAATACGTATTGCTTCTAGCATTCAACTCAATTTTTTGGAACTGATTTAAAACATTCCTTTAACTTATATTTTTACATCCTGATCAAAATAATTGGAAATAAAATAAAATTCTTACGTACAGTTTTAATTATAGCTTTAATATAATAGTATTGATTAAGTTATTTTGGTGAAAGTAAACGAAATATTGAAAATTTTTGTTTTACCAAACCTTTAAGAGTTTTGAAAACTAACCGGGACTTCTACTCCCGTCTGGGCACCATCCGTAGTTGGTATCATCAAACAACCTTGCAGTTCTAGGATGGTGCCTTATATTGTTTGAATGATAAGAAGGTGCTGATATTTGCTCTTCCCTGACAACATTCTGTCTTGCATTCCAGATCCGCAAATTTTTGCTGAAAATTTATAAATTTGTAAATCAAGAAAGAGGCATATATAGTTATATTATTATATAATACGTTAAGCGTTGTTGACTGTTTAGTTTAGCACGACATCTTAGTAAGTATAGATTTAACATCTTTTTTATTTCTTTTAATAAAATAGAAGAATTTAGAATGCTTATTTAAAAAACATAAAGATGTGTTTGTTCAATTTAAGTAGACTAAGCTTTAAAAATTTCAAAAAGTAAACAAAATAAATTTTTGAAAACTTAATATTTCACAGATAATTGCCAATCACTATTTCATACCTTTATACTCTATAGGTATGCTCTTCACGAAGTTTTCAAGCTTAACTACTCTCTCCTCGATGTTTTTCGTCAACTCTGTGTTGCTAAGTGACGTCATTCCCTTGTGGCCAATCTCGCCCCTTTCGCCCTTTTCACCTTTTTGACCCCTCTTACCGTGAATGATTCGGTTTGGGTGTCTTATTAGGGGATTTTCGTCACACACCACCCTGCACGAATCGGCACAATTTTGGCTTCTTGCAAAAGTGGCGACCAAAATCAGCAAAATGGAAAGTGATCTTATCATTTTTACTAAGTTTATAAAACTGCAATAAATAATAAAGTTTAATGCACTATAATAACTAAAACTTGAATATTAATTTTGATATTATACATATATATTTTTTTTTATAACGTTAAGTATTTTAGTGTAGTACAATAAGCGAATTCAATATACTTTTTATAGTATAGACAAATTGTCAATTAAAAGTATTGAGATACGTTTTAAGAAATATTTACAATTTAATATATAAGCTTATTGTATACTTAACTTTGTTAGTTAGGAAAAGCTATTTATTTTCTAAATAATTAATACTCTTGTACATGAACACGTTTTTATTTTTGACTAAAATATTTAAATCTCGAAATATAAGTGACCAGTAATTGTGCAACAAGATATACAAGACATACAATTTCAATAAAAATCAGATATATTTTGAGCAATTCTCATAGTAGAGTACAAAGATAAGAAAAATAAGATTTTACAAACTTCTGTTGTAACCGAGTAATCATAAAGTAATAAAAAATTGATAAAAGACAAAAGCAATTAGTTAAAATCAAAATCATTTAAGTTTACTTACGTTATAACTAGTTTACAGTAAAACTATACATAATATAATGATAATAGTAAAGTATTACGAAAATAAAGAAACAGTATAGTCTAGTATCAAAAATATTTACTGTAGATAAGTAAGTAAACTTAAATGTTTTGATTCTTACTAATTGTTTTTTTTTTATTAATCCTTTGATCACTTTACGATTACTTAGTAACTATTTAAGTTTGTAAAACTCATCTCTTCTTAGTTTTGTACTCTACTGATGAGAATTGCTCGGATTATATATAGTTTTTATTGAAACTGTGTGTCTTGTATATCTTAGTGTGTAAACTTATGTTTGCTTTAATTTTGACCATTATATTTTCTCTCACTATACTAAAAATAATTCTAAACGTAGTTGAAAAAATTTCAGTCTATAAATAATATTGATTCTCCAAAACTTTATGACACATTTTTATGTTCAGAATTTAAGCTAAATGAATATCATAACTTCGTCTAATGAATATTTAAATAAAAAAATTTCGTAGTGCATACTATTTGAACGATTTTAAAATTAAGTAACAAAACTGTTGTGATAAATATAACTAAAACTGTAATGTATTTTTTCTAACACTATATATACCTTAAGAATATGTTTTATTGAACAAAAAAATAGTAAAGTAAAATGCTTATTAGTGTAAATGCACATATATATATTTCTTTTTATCGTACTTGAAAATATTAAGATGTACTTGAGATGGGTAAGGAAAACCACTCCTTTCCTGTTATTTTAATTAATAATTTCAAGTACATTTTTTCACCAAAAATAGCTTATGATAATAGAACTTTATTGAATTTTTCTTCTTATTATCGTGTTTATTATATTTCAGCAAGATTAAATTTTAATAATACATTTTTTATAAGATTTTTTTATGCTTTTATCTGTTTACTATTTTGTTAGTTTATTTGTAAAACCTCCTAGTCAAAGTTGTTAATTATAAAAATCGTTTTTGTTAAGTTTTTAACTCATCAATAAACCGATTCATGATATTTTTGAATTAAAGACCTTATTTACAAACTCTTTTAACAATCAAGAGTAGATGAATTCAAGCATTATTTCTTTTTTTTTTTTTATTAATATCTAGACTTACTCGGTTTTTTGTTTACGTTATAAGTATTAAACCAAAAAAAGACCTTTTTTATTGTAAAATAAAACACAATTCATACATTTACTTTGTAAACATTTAAATTTAAGTGTAACAATATAAACTAAAAAGTATTTTCTGCTATAGTATTTAACTTTTTATTTATAACTGCTTTAAACCGTCTTCCAAAATTATCTTATTTAATTTATGCTAGTCAATACAGTAAGAATTTTTTTAAAGTTTCATAATAACAGTAAATTGTTCACAACAGCAGTTATCTGTATTTTTTAATTAAAAAAAAAACATTGAAATATCATAATAAATTAAATACAATGATAACTATGAATCTTGTTAAAGTCATCTAAAACATACACAAAAATCTGTATTTAAACAATATAAATAATTTTTGATTTTTTAGTTTAATTAGCAAAATTCACAACTAAACCAAACGCTAAACTAATTTTGCACAAAATAATATTATTTCTTTTGAAACCTTGCAAAAAATTTACAACGCAACCTGTCGAAGTGCCTAACAAGTTATAACACGAATTACAAATAAAACTAAAAAAGTTAGTTTAAAAATCAGCTTGAAAAATGAAAAAATTAAAAACAAAAACTTTCTAAATTATTCTTAAATTAAACAACTTGTTTTGAAATAATTAAATTAGTTTGCATTTAATTTCATTTTTTTTAGTTAATTTATTGTACTTTAATTTTAAGAATAATTCAAAACTAGTCCTGTAGTGATAAAAACGATAAAAGTGGTGTCATAAAATAACAGTTCTATAGTGGTAATTTAGCTAAATTGGTTTGAAAATTTTATCTGCATTAAATATTAATATACTCTGCCTTTGATATAATACTTGTAAACACGATGCAAAAAAATTGTTTTAATAAGACGCAAAAAACAAAAAAAAACTCATGTTTCTAAAAAGTTAACAAAGTTTATTCATAAGTTTTTGCATTACACAGTTTTAATAAAAACAAGAGAGTTAAAGCTTTAAGTTAAACATTTGATAAGTTGAAAGTTTAATGATAACGTTTAACTTAATTTAATTCTAACTAGCAAAATAAAACAAGTATTATTTGAAAATTTACTTTTAAAATAACTCTGAAAATTAACAAGTAAGAAAATCAAATCTAGTTGTTGAATAACGTGCCAAGTGATTGGATAAACTCTGAATATCTGTCCTGTGATTGGCTGATCGAATATATTTACTTTTGGTGTCGTTTTATCTGTGTTACCATCAAACAACTGAAATACTTTTTTCAAATATTTATTTTATCATTTTTCTAAGGTTTGATTAGACTAACTGAAGATTTTAATATACTATAAACACGAAAGTATTATAATACTTTATTTTCATATCTATTGTGCACCCAAAATCTATGGTTATGTATTTATCTAGTAAAGCAAAAAATAACAAATAATACATTTAGTTTTCAACTAATTTTGAGATTAAAAAGTCTTAAATACATGTAGAAATCTATTTAAGCCGTATCCAGGGTCAAATTTTCATTTTTTGGTTTTAAATATTGTACTGAAACAAAATTTTAATCAAATAAATTTAAATTTAGATTGCAATAAAACTTTAGAAACTAGACTAAAACGAAAATGAGTTTCTGACAGTTTTAAAGTATAACTGATTCACTAAAACAATGTTTGTACTTTAAGCTTAATTTCAAAACTAGTTAAAAATAATAATAATAATGCTTTTTGTTAGTTTTAAGCTTTATTTGTATTTACTTTTTAAGAAGCATTTCAAAACGTTAAAGTAAAGTATTTTACAATAATATGAAGTAAAACATAGAAAACACAAATTACTTTAGTTCTTAAAAAAAATTATTGCAAATCCATGTCCTTTAAATTCAAAAACTTGCTTAACAAAAAAATTCAAATCAACTAACTTTGGGATTTTGACCAATGCTGTCCATCATATCAGAAAAATTTTGCCCGCTTTCGTCCGAGTATTTAACTTGATATGAAGTCGTCCACTCATTTACATGATATCTGCTGTCACAATGCCGTGCAACGTCATCAGTTTTTTATAATCCGATGGATGTATACGTTGCCGTACAACTGACCTTGGTTTTTTATTATTGTAAATTTATTTCCTTTTACATATCTTGTTTTTCTTTTATACCAGTAAAGCAAACAAGGCTGTTACGAAGTTTGTTTTCTGTAACAGTTTCAGTAGTAAACTGCTTTTTTTTTAGTGGAGATATGATCAGTGGATATCTCAAATGGAGAACTGATAAAAATTAAGATTTAACACTTTTTTTTTTTTGGTTTTGTGATTAGGAATTTTTGCTTTAAAGCACACTTTTTGCAATAATAAAACATAAAATCTTTAATCTGCTAAATAAAAGGGTCCGGGTTCTTCTCTATAAGTTTTCTTTCTAAGATAATTTGTGAACTATTGAGTCTTTAGAAGTCTAATGTTTTATAGCCAGGTTTCTGAACACAAAACTTCAATAATTTATTACTATTATATAATACAAAATTTACTTTTTTATGTACTTTTTATATTTAAATATTTTTATATAAACTTGCTTTAAAAAAAGACTTTTAGTGAATAAAAAATCATAAACATTGGTAAACTTAGTAAATTTAAATTTGAATAATAGATCATAAATACAATTAACTAATTGATATTAAAATATTTAACCGTACAGCTTACTTATGAAATAAAAAACTGATAGGATTGATACGTAACACTAAAACATTTTAAAATAACAAATTAAAGTTGTATTTAAATCTACCTTAGGGCTACAGTTTCGTTAATTTTTCTTGAAAAATAGATATAAACTGATTAAGTGTAAAACTATATCGCAAGATTTTTTTTTAAATAGAAGGTAACATAAAAGTGTAAACAAGTCTCATAATGTTTAGTGTTAATGGATAATAATACATACGATTCAACAACATAAAAAATTCTCGTAGAAACATTATTTTAAAATTGGACAAGTTGTTTAAAAAAAGTAAAAGTACGTATTTATGCAAACATTAAATAATTTAACTTTAGTTCTTTTTTAATAATGCAACATTTCAGATAAAAAAGTGTTAATGTAATAGTAAAAGTCTTGATCGTATTATTATTTAATAGCTTTAAATAATATAAGAATGAAAATCAAAAAGTATACTTTGTATTTTTATTCGTTGTATAATATGAACTACTAAATTTCTTTAAAAGATACCATTTGAATTTTCGCAAATAAAAAACTACTTACTATTCAACAACCAATTCGCGGAAACAACATGACATAAAACAACCGCATTTAAAAGTGAAATATGAGAATATACTGATTGATGTTTGAACAAAAAAAGATGATTTTTAAAACTTTATTGCACCTGTTTTACTTAGACTTCCTTTTTCTAATTGTGATGGGTGGTTTTGCAAATTATCAGTTGTGTAAATCATTTTGTTAAAAATATTATAAACACGTTTTAATTGTTAAAAAAATCCTTAAAATTAACTAGTTTTTAATAGAAAATTTTTAAAGAAAGACTACGGTACTATATTTTTTTATACAGTTTTAATATAAATGTATACTTTTATTGATAATTCTGTCAATACCTTATTTATTTCCCATTTAAATATTAATTAGAGGCTATGCACACAGTGAAATTGTTAGTTTTTGTATTAAAAATAATGTTCCTCGAGATACTCTAGTAGGTTTTTATTTAACACTTCAAATTATTTAGTTTTGACGTGAATTTTAGATACTTATTTTGAATACTTTCTTGATTTTTATTGTTTAAAATTGGTTAATTAATTGTTTTAAAAACAATAAATCTTATTAAGCTTGTTTTAATTTGTTTTCATGAAGTTATCTAACGTAAATTAATAACTTTAAATCAAGTATATGTAAACAGATAAGAAAACTAATCAATTTTACAAATAATGTATTTTTTTCTATTTATTGTAATCAAATCTGACTTTCAGTGTTTTTCAGTTTTAGTAAGTATTACATTTAACTGTAAGGTAAAACATGTAAATAAAAAATTTTCAAAATATTTTTTCAATTCAATTATTTATAGTTGTTTATAGTAAGTACAATCTAAAAAATCTTAAATATAGTAATTTAATTAATTGCGTGAGACAAATATTTAGTCCAAAAGTTTTGCAATTTTAATAATAATAACTTCTTTATTGATTATAGCTTTGTAACTACTAATTAAAAGTAATACAAAGCTCACATCGTCGAATTTACAATGAAATTTTAACTAAAAAATTTATTAGCAGAAATATTTATCATTAAATATAATTTTTAATAAAAAGTGTTTTGTTATGTAATCAGTGTGGAGTAAGAGCTTGATAAAACTAGCCACATCTTCTTTGAATAAATATATAAAAATGGTTAATTTAAATTATTCTATTTATAAAGGCTTGATTTTTTTATAACAAAAGTTAATTTTTTTACTTCATAATTTTATTTCTAGTTTTACAGATAAACGTTCGGATATTTAAATATAAAAAACTTAAAAAATAAAAAAAATACAGCAAATGCAAGTGTTTTTTCATTTAACTAAAACTTAATTTAAACTTATTAAGAACTTAATTTAAAAAGAAATAACTTAAAAACCAATAGCTTTGATTTATCATTACTTTTAAGCTAACTTCTATTTCTGTTTAAACAAGACAAATGCGTTTATTTTTTAACTTTTTAAAAATGATTGTAGAAAATTCTTATTTATCAAAATCAAATAACACAACTTATAACCCTTATATGTAGGTTACTATTGGTTATAAGCTATAAAAACGTTCATTTTATCATACTTATGAAGCTTTTGTGGCTGATAATACCTTATATGTGTCTTAGGTTAGCAAACACCTAGTCTTTGATGTTTATTTGCTAGTAAATCACTGTACAAACACAAAACTGTAATGTTGATTTAATACTCAATCTATAACTTTCTTTTTTATACAAACAAGTAACTTAAAGAATTTTTTTATAATATTTATAATAAACATACTTGATTATAAAATAACCGGTTCGATAAAACCATTCGAAGTATTAAAGTAAAAAACAAAAAACTATTATACTGTTAGATCTAAATTGTTTTAGTTTTATACCATATTGCAGTTATAAATACTTTTTATAAAGAAAAAACTGACAAGCTTAAACTAGTTAGAGAAGTTAAATGATAAAACTTTTATCATTTTATTTTGACATAATTATGTGATAAAATCTTGAAAGTTCTAATGTGAAAACTAAATTAAGTTTTGAATAGACAAAATTAAGTTTTATGACTAAAAAAGTAAAAGACTCTGTCAAGCTCTAACATTACTATGAGAAAATTATTTTCGTTTTTTAAACCTTCATACTATACTTAAATACTTATTAGAAAAATATAGTTCAACTACAAAGTACTATCTAACTAGTTAAAAGTGTTTCAACTAATAATAAATACTTTATAATAAAAATAACGTTTTTTTCAAAGTTTTGAAACGAAGTTAAGACATGAACAATATTATTTGCTTAAATTCTTTGATGTCCATTAACCTGTTGACCGGGTTAAGTCCTCATTTGAAGTCTGTGAAATTTCTTTTTATTACACTAGTTAGGGATTGGTTGTGAAAAACAGACATTAGGTTTATTGTCGCCTTTCTTTATATTATTCCCATGAACAATATGTTGAACGTTTTTTAACACATCACAAGATTTTATTTTGTCTTTAAGTGCTGTAGTTAGTGAATTTACTGCTTTTTCTTAACTAATTTCTTTATTGTCGTTAAAAGATAAGAACAATACTTTGAGAACTTTTTATCACATTCACATACCTTGCTTTAGTATAAATTAATTTTTTGTGTAATAGTAGTTTTGCTTTGGCAATTAGGTTACGTGTTTAAGAGTTTTCAAAACCTAAAGTATTCACAAAGACTTTTAAATGTTTTACATGACATTAAAAATATAACAATAAGTATATGCAGTATGTAGAATATTTAGTCTTATATATAAAGTTTTAATGGTAATTTTTTGCCCACAATTTTTTGTATTAGTGATATTTATATATTTAAAAACTAATCAAGGAAGCATAATTAAATTTCATAAGATGAGTTTCTTTTATTTTGTGTAAAATTTATTATATTAAAAAAATATTTTATAATATTTATTTTGAGTATTTATACTTTTGCTTACCTAATACTACATGTATTTTAGCATTAATCAGTAGTAGAGACTTATTAAAAAGTAAAAAGAAAATAATTATTCACAAAAAATAAAAATACAACTTTGGTGAGAAAATATTGAACTTTATAAAAGTCTTTTCAAGTTATAGCTAAATACAATAAATACTAGTCTTTTTAATAATAACACATAAATTGCTTAAGTTTAAATATATTACTCAGCAATGAGCACATATTTCAACTTATGAAATTATAAATTATACGTTAGTTTGTTTTTTAAGGAATAAAACTTTAGATAGTTACATACTTACCTCTCAAGTGATAACCAGTTGGTAAATAATACGTCACATTATGAATTTTTTGTGATGGAAAATATTCCGTCATATTAGAATGTTTCTGCGTTGGTCTTATTTTAACTCCACGTTGACCTAAGGAAAACATATTTATAAAATTCAAGTATTTATTATAAAACGAGAAAAAAAAACTTTAACGGTTTTTGAAATTTCGAAATTGATTGTAGTCAATGATGTTTTAAATAACATAAAAACACCTAATCAATTAACACTTAGACTTATTTTTTGCAAAGATATAACATTTTTACGTAACGGTTTTTTTGATATTCTAATATTGTGTAAGTGTTACGAAATTATCATTTCATTTTAATATTTTAAAGCTCGTGAATAAATATGTAATTTTTTTAACAATAAAAGCTTTTCCAAAACATTTTTTATTATTCTCAAAACAAGCTTTTCCAAATTTATTTAAAAGCCGATGTTGTAAACTGTTTTACGAAGATTTCGTGACGTGATTCCAGTATTGAAAAAACAAACATTTTTATTGTTAGGAGTTACATTTGTTTTAGTGCTTATAAAACAAAATTTGACTTGCATTTACTTGCAGTTTCGGCAGAGCATTCGGCAGTTATTGGTGTGCTTTAAGTTAAGATGCATTTTAAACACGTTAGATTTAAGAACTGATGTTTTCATGTGTGTTTAACTATAGTTCTCGTATAGAGTGATGTAATTGTATCTTTGTCTTGTTTAGTTTATGTAAATAAAATATAAGTGTTGTTTTGATTGTTGTACTAAACTACTTTACTAATCCCTATTACCCCCTTTAAACATCTCTGTAACAGGATATAAGTATTTATTGCATTATGTTTACTATAGAGACGAGTACTAAAAAAACTTATTTTATCCAATCTTTTTTAAGCTTAATTATTAAATAAAATTCTACTATTGTTTTAGTAGGGTTTTCATATTAAATTTTAGGTGTTCAACGCGTTTTACAAATATAATTTATGAAGTCAAATTAAAAAACTTTTAAACATTTATTTAAGTTTTTTCCAAGCGAACTAAAAAATTTACTATTTTCTATTTTTTAAATCAAATGTAGTTGATAGCAGTTGTTTTATGTCTTAAGTTAGAAAAGTTTAGTTTACAATAACAAACAAATTTATAACGTACAGAAAATTTTAGTAGTTTTTTTTTATTACCTTAAGAACCACGTAAGCGATTGCTAATGGTTACCACTTAAAATGTTATTTGCTTTTAATATATTCAAAAACGAAAAAAAACACAGGTAGTACTTTTTTTTGCGTTTTAATTTATGTATTTTT
This sequence comes from Thalia democratica, assembly GCF_965202585.1. Taxonomy (NCBI): domain Eukaryota; kingdom Metazoa; phylum Chordata; class Thaliacea; order Salpida; family Salpidae; genus Thalia; species Thalia democratica. The sequence continues at coordinate 6,345 of NW_028140196.1, read as the reverse complement.
GAAGCTATTTTTATAAGTTTTTATATTTTATCAAACAACCAAGCTAGGCTTTAAAAGTTAAAATGCTTTTTTTTCAGTTATTTTAGCTTTAGCAAGAAAAAAGATACCACATCAAAAAATTTAAGCGCATAATTCGACGCTTAGGGTTTGTGTTTTACTATTAACTTAGAGATATTCAATTTTTTTTTAGTATATTATTTATTGTATTACAGCTAAGATTTAATTTCATCTGTTACATCTATACAAACATTTAATATTATTATTTAACTTAACATATATATTTTAGTTTATTGCGTAAATTAAGTTGTTTAGTATTTAAACTTCTCATAACTTTTATACTGTTTTGTTGTTGATAGCTAATTTAAAATAATATAACAAAATGTTAATTTAAAGTTTTTATTCAAAAAACCTCTAAGTTGTAGGTTACGGTAAGTATTTAAAAAAGTTATTTAAATTTATGATTTATGAATCAAAAAATTAAGAATTAATGAAAAATATACTCAATGATGTTTACGTCGTTTGTCATAAACATTGATTCGAAATGTTTGTTTAAATTACAAACAAATATTGAAATAATGAAAAATCGTTTACACCTGTTTTTGTATTAAGTAGTTTTGAACTAAAAACATTAATAAATTTTAAAACTTTGCTTTATAAAGTACTAAAAACTAAATATGTTTAGAATGCTTACAACTTAAAATAGTTAACAACTATATCAATTTTTTTTTTTTTAATTTCGTTTACTTTAATTTTGTTAAAGTATATTTTTATAAAGTAAGAAACTAAAATGTCTAACCTAAACTCAATTCTGCTTATTTTATGTAATGTTAAGTGGTGGTACTAGATTAATTAAAAATATAAATTTCATTCTAAGTTTAATGTTACTGGTTTTTGTAGTTATATAACCAAAGAAAATGTATAAATTTAATAAAACGAGCTAATTTAAAAGTCCTAAACACAGCTACAAGTAGTACATTACAAAAATTACGATAAGCTTTATACTATGCAAATGAAGAAAATAATATGTTTTTTATAATTTTTGTTTGACATAAAATTCCGATTTAACTTAAAGAAATACGATTATGAAACGGGATTAAATTTTGTAACATGCAATAAAAACGGATTTAAAACATTTTTAAGATAGTGGATCACAGTATTGAAACATTAATTTTAACTATGTTTTAAGTCCTTTTACGTAACGTAAAAATGTGACACTTACTACAAGTTTGAAGTTTTTAAGTATGTTTCTTAAAAATAAAAACATACATAAAATTATATATGTTTTATTGAAAACATCGAAATAAGACTTGTTTGTATTTTAAAGACGACTTCAATAAAAAAAAAATTAAGTATTCACATAAATATTGAAGTAAAAATATTAATGCCTGAAAGACATTCGTTTAAAAAAATTAAATTAGAAAAAAAATGTAGATGTTTTTAATGCAAAAAGATCGGTTTAAATTTTAATCAAAAGTAATAGGATTTTATTACAGACTTGTTATCATTTAAACACAGGAAAACAAACTATTTATTTTTTCTGGTGCAAGTCTACTAAAGCACAAAGTTTTTTTGATTGTTAGGTTATAAAAGTTAGTAAACCATAAATTAAATTGCTCTTATAAAACAAATATTATAAAGTTTAATACCATAGGTAGTTAAACTTTCTTTAAGGAAATAATTAAACAACGAACTCATCTTGTAACTTACTTTTAGTTATTTTAAAGAATTCACAAAATAAAATCTTTTTTATAGTTTTGTTGTGCTACTAAATTAGTTTTAATATTTTTATAACTGTTTTTAGACAAAACGTAATTTTGATAAACAAGTTTTGAATTTTTTTATTCAAAATGTTTAAAGATTTTAAGAAAAGAAATTAAGATAGTTTAAACTTTGAACAGAAAATACCTGCAACATATTAAAGTAGACAATAAAAAAACTAAAGTTACAAAATCATATAATATAAAGCATTTCAATCATTTAGTTATCTGTGTATAGTAAATAACTTTTGAGTTTTAACTTTATATGACGAAATGTTTGCTTTAAAAACTACTATTTTTTACTGCTTCGAACATAATAGATAGTTTAAAAATTGAACTTGTTGTAAGATTAATTTATTTCAAATAAAAACTAATTAGTTTGTCAACTTTACATATTTTTATAAATTGATTAAAATTTAAGACGTGAGAAACTGCAATCAGCTGTTGTAATTTAAAATCTACTATTCAAAAATAAATGTTATCTTTTAAAATAAAAAGTAGAAGTTAAATTGTAAATCTATACGTTCATTCAAAGAATACAAAATTCAAAGAAAATCATTTTGAATGTTTATTAACTTTCATTTAATTTTTATTTCTAAAAAAGCTTCAAAATTTAAACTAATAGTTACTTTAATCTAATAATATCGTAATATAAGCTAAAAAGATAAACAAAACTATAATAAAGAAATATATATTCAAGTTTTTAAATCTTTAAAATTTCACATTTTATTAATTATCACGTTAGTGGTCTTTATAAGTTATTGATTAAAACATAAATAAACGTAGTAAGAAAAAAAAAATGAAAAAATTACATAATGCATCTAGAAATTAGTTGACATACAAAAAGTATTGACGTTAACAATTGACCTTCTTTTTAAATATACATTTAGCTTTATTCATATTGATTAATAGATTACTACAAAGAGATTTTAGTTCAATCCAATTAATTCTTTTTTATTTAATAACAACTGCCTTAACTTACTGGAATTAGATAATTGATTTAATGATATATTTGTTTAATCAAAAGAAACCAACTTAGCTATGAATATGATAGACAATTTTGTATTCGAAATTAATAGTTGTGTTGATTATTTCGACATCCATAAAAGCTTAGAGTTATAAACATTTCTAGCATTTATGAAAATACCGAACATTCGTTATAAACATACATATTTTTAGTACCTCCATTGTCTGTTTAAAAAAAAACATTTTAAATGTATAAACTTTTAATATCTGAATTAATAATTAGTTCTAATTTTGAACACAGTTTCGAAGCACTGTTTTTATTATTCATTTTAGAAAACTCAAAGTTGAATATTAAATAAGACATTAAAAATATTAGAAATTTGTTAGACCTGATTAAAATGACATTAATTTAAAACTACATAAATTTTAATATAATTGAAGTTTAGAATATAAAGTTAATTAAACATAAGAAAAAGCAGACCTCGTAATTTTTGTAACTAAACAGATGTAGAAGAATAATTATTATAAATGCAGACTAAAGCACTGAAAATATATTTTTCACAAGCTTATAATTTAAACAATCAATGGTATCAGTTTTATGGCCTATAACATCTTTAATTAAGTTACAATGGTGTGAAAAAACAGATTTTTACGTATTTTTACATAAACTGTCACATATTACATTTATTTTAAGCATTGGAACAAGCTGTAATTTTAATTTTTACTGAGTAGTTGTAAGTACAACAAGAAAAGTGTTAACATTTTTTTGTATTTTAATTTTAAACTAATTATTTTTTTTTACTAATTTTTAATATGTTTAAATTGATCTTCAGTAAAATTAAAGAAAGCATGTATTGAAAACGAGTACAAAGTTTATGTAGTTAGTTTTACTTTTAAAGATAACAACATAAAAACAAAAAGTAAAGCTTTATAGATAATATCTCAGTAATCAGTTCTATTTTCTAATATTGCTAAGTTTTAACAAATAATAGATTGTCTTATTTCACTTTTTAAAGCTCAATATACAAAAATTAAATGGTATTATCAAATTTTTAAGTTTAAGTTTTGTAAATAGCAAAGTGTTTATTTGTTAAAATTTTATATTACTAAAATCAAATACTACTAAAACTCTTCATAGAACATTCAATTTTGAATGAATCTGAAAATAAACAAAATTAACTTGTAATTAAAAATATTCTTAACATTCAAAATTAATATTTTTAGCTATTAAACTAAATAAGGTGATAGCATGAAATTTCATAAAGTGTTTATCAATAAAAAAAAATTAACTATTTTTTGAATTTTTCACTTAATTTTTAAAATATAAGTACTTACTAAATACCTTGCTAGTTTTTAATTAATATTATTTATTTTAAACTATTTACTAAGTAATCTTCAATTACATACTTAGACTTGATGAACAGATTATAAACATATGTGAAAAAAACTTCATAATCTTTTTTTACATTTTTTTAGTAAATAAGGTTTAAAATACTTTGTTAAATATGAAAAACAGGTGTGTAAATTAAGACAAATTGTTCGCAATATCTCCTTAGTTTTAATAGCTTAATGTTTTTTTTTATTAAAAGAGTTTTATAAAAAAACTAAAGTTTTAAATCCAAATATTTTTTAAGAAGTAAATTCAGTTCTAATTTTATGATTTAATAGCTGATGCTTGTTGATGAGATATACTTTTTTTTTTGTTGATAATAAATTATATTAAAAGGGGTTTTTAATTGAAATAAAATAAAACTTTTAAATCTAAATAAAGTACTTTTTGTTATTTAAATTATATGACTCTAATATCTATAAATCTTAATTAGCATGTTTTTTAAATACTTGTTGTGATAAATATTAATGAAATGTTACTTTTAATATTTTCAAAGACTTGATATTAAACTATATATAATGCTACTAACTTGATTTATATACTTTTATGTTATAATACAATCTAAACAGAAGTTAATTAGAAATAAAATAATCGAATTGACATTATAATTTTTAAAATCAATTTCTCTTCTGTAAAAATATTTTCCTTTATAATCTTAATAATTTTAGGTTTCAAGTTAATTTGCTTATAAAAACAAAGTTAAGACTAGACTAAATGCTGCTTTAAGTATGCATCTAAAAGTTTTTATTCTTTTTTGTTCATCATATGATAACATTGTAAACATTTTAATAAGTACAATAATGTTCATTGTTTTTGTGAATTGGAATTGCTTAAAACACAAGTTTTTTAATAAGCTTATTGTAAACTGTAAAATAGTATTTATAAAACGATAAAACGTTGACAAAATATCAACTGGATTAAAACTCGTGTAAATCATGTATTTCAGTTTTCCATAAAATTTTAGTATTTTAGTTTAAACAAAGCTTCAAATATATTGCAGAACTTGTAAATGAAAAAAATTTTATATTTTGTGTTATTGTTTGTTTTTTGTACTGTAAAATTGTAAAAAAACAACAAAAGTCATATGAGATTCTAAAATGCTATAAATTCAAGAATTTAGCCACAAACTTGATTATTACTTACAATTAGATTAAATCAAGAAATTATGTTTTGACATCGTAATTATCTAACGTAGTACAAAAACAAACAGTGTTTTTTTTTATTTTCTGTAGAAGTTTTCCGTATTTTAAACTTACATAAGTGTTTTGTAAAATAATGATTTTTAAGTGTAACTTTAGTTTAATATTTTAAGAATATATATAATTTTAAGTTTTAATTTCTGTAAACTACTACAAAAGTTTTTTAACTAATACTCGGTTTTTTAAACTTATTAAAAAAAATATTTATTTCATCTAAAACAAGTTTAAATTTGAAATCAACTTTGTATTAGTTTTTAATTACTACTTAACAATCTAGATCTAGTATGTCTATATGTTTGAAGATATAGTTTATTAACTTAAATTTAATAAAATATTTAAATCAATTTATAGTTTGAGTAGGTGACCATATTTTTACAATTAGGCGGTAATTTTATCTCAAAAAGCTTGTTTTATTTGTATTCTTTTTATTTTTATTTTTTTTATAGTTAATCCAATAACATGTACTAAATGTTGAAAGTGATCAAGAAAGCAAAATTTATTTAACTTCTTTTTAAAACAATAAATAAAACATTGTAATCAACTACCTAAGAAAAAATCAAAACCATAAACTTAGAATCGAAATTTTTGATAGAAATCGAAAAATAAAAATAAAAATTGAGGTAAAGTATTTGCATGTGTTACGATTTACAGATTTTTGATCGTATTTATGAAATGTTGACTCTTAAACCTATATATATATTTTTTTTAAGTAATTTTTTTTTTTAATATTAACTGCTAAAACTACCTTATTAAAGTTGCTTAATTTAATTTACTTTTAAAAATAAATAGAGTAAATAAAAACATAAAATAATTAAATTCAATCAAAAACATTATTCAACACTTAAGTTTAATTTCAAAAGATATTTAAACTGTTGTTAGTGTTTAATTACCTAAACAAAATTTTATACTTCTTAAAAATTAAAATTTTATTTATATTGTTTTGAACTTTTAACATACGTGTTATTAGAAAACAATATCAAAAGCTGTTTCTTTATTACAACGCTATTGCAACATACTGACAAAAAAAAAAAAC
>NW_028140195.1:22500-32911 GCF_965202585.1 Thalia democratica | reverse complement strand
CAGTTACAGGGCTCGGTCCCTTCGAAGAAGAGACGTCGCTTGAAATCAAATTTCGATTCGTTAATGATCCTTCCGCAGGTTCACCTACGGAAACCTTGTTACGACTTTTACTTCCTCTAAATGATCAAGTTCGATCGTCTTTTCGAACACCGGCGAGTGCGTTGCCGCACGTACCAGGCTCAATCGGAGGACCTCACTAAACCATTCAATCGGTAGTAGCGACGGGCGGTGTGTACAAAGGGCAGGGACGTAATCAACGCAAGCTAATGACTCGCGCTTACTGGGAATTCCTCGTTCAAGGGAAACAATTGCAAGTCCCTATCCCTAGCACGACCGGGGTTCAACGGATTACCCGGACCTTTCGGCCTAGGGAACACACGATGATCCGGTCAGTGTAGCGCGCGTGCGGCCCCGAACATCTAAGGGCATCACAGACCTGTTATTGCTCAATCTCGTGTGGCTAAACGCCACTAGTCCCTCTAAGAAGTTGTCTCCGACCCAATGGGTCGAGCAGCTATTTAGCAAGTAAGAGTCTCGTTCGTTATCGGAATTAACCAGACAAATCGCTCCACCAACTAAGAACGGCCATGCACCACCACCCACAGAATCAAGAAAGAGCTCTCAATCTGTCAATCCTCGCTGTGTCCGGGCCGGGTGAGATTTCCCGTGTTGAGTCAAATTAAGCCGCAGGCTCCACTCCTGGTGGTGCCCTTCCGTCAATTCCTTTAAGTTTCAGCTTTGCAACCATACTTCCCCCGGAACCCAAAGACTTTGGTTTCCCGGAAGCTGCCGGACAGTTCTTAAGTTCGACACTGCCCGATCGCTAGTCGGCATCGTTTAAGGTCAGAACTAGGACGGTATCTGATCGTCTTCGAACCTCTGACTTTCGCTCTTGATTAAAGAAAACATTCTTGGCAAATGCTTTCGCAGTCGTTCGTCTTGCGCCGATCCAAGAATTTCACCTCTAACGGCACAGTACGGATGCCCCCGTCCGTTCCTATTAATCATTACCTCGTGCTCCGAAAACCAACAAAATAGAACCGAGGTCCTATTCCATTATTCCATGCAACATTATACAAGCGTAAAGCCTGCTTTGAACACTCTAATTTTTTCAAGGTAAACTTGCCGGACCACCGCAACACTCAGTTAAGAGCACCGCGAAGGCACCGACCAACAAGAACAACAAGGCCAGTGCTAGCCTTTCGACCGACCAACCTCGCCGTCCCTATATCCAACTACGAGCTTTTCAACCGCAACAACTTAAATATACACTTTTGGAGCTGGAATTACCGCGGCTGCTGGCACCAGACTTGCCCTCCAATGGATACTCGTTAAAAAGTTTAAAGTGTACTCATTCCAATTGCAGGACCTCGTACGAGGTCTGCATTGTTATTTTTCGTCACTACCTCCCCGAGCCGGGAATGGGTAATTTGCGCGCCTGCTGCCTTCCTTGGATGTGGTAGCCGTTTCTCAGGCTCCCTCTCCGGAATCGAACCCTGATTCTCCGTCACCCGTTACAACCTCGGTAGGCCGATACCGTACCGACGATAGTTGATAGGGCAGTTGCTTTAATGAGATGTCGCCAGCACTAGGCCGTGCGATCCGCAAGCTTATCCAGAGTCACCATTGTAACGACCCGAAAGCCGGTTAGTTTTGGTCTGATAAATGCGCGCCTCACGTCAGTTCGGCGCTTTACGCATGTATTAGCTCTAGAATTGCCACAGTTATCCATGTAAAAGCGTACAATCAAATGAACCATAACTGATTTAATGAGCCATTCGCAGTTTCACTGTACGTGAGCTCGTACTTACACTTGCATGGCTTAATCTTTGAGACAAGCATATGACTACTGGCAGGATCAACCAGATAACTATCCGAGGGCGTTTAAACCCGTTGCTCGACTGAGCGTTTTTACTGTATAAATACAGACCTTTTCTATCACTCGGCTTAAAAGCCTTGCGAACGTTACTGAAAGTCGGCGCCGGCCTTTTGCTGTTTAAAGCGCCAGCCCGCGTCGACTGCAGCATGCAGCTATACAACTGACTGTTCTTTCTCCCGACCAACCGTTTGCCTTCTGCCGGTTAACTCGTCAGCAGCAACACGCCATCTGTCTGCTGCAGTTACCCGCCTCGAGCCGTGCCTGCCTGCGTCGGCTACTCGTCTCGACGACTTCGCAAAGCTATAAGCCTACCGCCGCTGGACGCTTGTAGTTTTTCATACGCTGCTCCAATGCGTTTACATAGCACGTTCGCCGCCGCTGCAATAGCCGCGCCTCGGGTGCTAAACAGTAATGCTTTAAGCCCGCTTTCTCGTCAAGTCGACCGAACGCACAAACACGTCTCTCTCACTAGTGTAAAGTAATGCATACGTGTATGATGCTCAAATGTTGCTGTTGAACTTTTTTTGCCGATTTTTTCCGATTTTTTTCAATTTCTTTGTTTCTTTTCGATTATTTTAATGTTTTAAGCTTATTTATGCTACGTTTAAATGTTTTAATACTTTTTTATACTTTATTTAATATGTTTAAAAGAAATAAATAAAAAAAAATATGTATAAACTACTTTTTTTAATGTTTTAAATATATATATATTTATTATAAATAAACTTTATTTGTATTATTTTTTATTTAAGCGTACTTTTTAAATCTTTATATTTGTTTTATCGTTTTAAGCACATTGCGATAAATATAATAAACAAAAAATTGAATAAAAATAATAATAATAAAAAAAAAAAAAAAAAAAACATAAGCTTATTTTATATTTTTATTTTATTTTTATTTAAACTTACTTTTCAAACCTTAATACTCGTTTTATTTTTTTAAGCAGATTGCGATAAATATAATAAACAAACAATTAAATGAAAATAAAATAAAAAAATCAAACATAAGCTTATTTTATATGTTACATTTTATCTTTATTTAAACTTACTTTTTAAACCTTTATAGTTGTTTTATTTTTTAAGCACATCGCGATAGATATAATAAACAAACAATGAAATAAAAATAATAATAATAATAATAATAATAATAATAAAAAATCATAAGCTTATTTTGTATGTTTCATTTTATTTTATTTAAAACTTACAATTTAAACCTTTGTATTTGTTCTATTCTTTTAAGCACATCGCGATAAATATAATAAGCAAACAATTTAATAAAAGTAAAATAAAAAAATCAAACATAAGCTTATTTTATATGTTTCATTTTATCTTTATTTAAACTTACTTTTTAAACCTTTATAGTTGTTTTATTTTTTAAGCACATCGCGATAGATATAATAAACAAACAATGAAATAAAAATAATAATAATAATAATAATAATAATAAAAAATCATAAGCTTATTTTGTATGTTTCATTTTATTTTTATTTAAACTTACTTTTTTAACCTTTATAGTTGTTTTATTTTTTAAGCACATGGCGATAGATATAATAAACAAACAATAAAATAAAAATAATAATAATAATAATAATAATAATAAAAAATCATAAGCTTATTTTGTATGTTTCATTTTATTTTTATTTAAACTTACTTTTTTAACCTTTATAGTTGTTTTATTTTTTAAGCACATGGCGATAAATATAATAAGCAAACAATTAAATAAAAATAATAACAAATAAATAAAACAATACGGCTAAACTATAAAAAGAAAACTAAATAACTGATAAATACTTGTAAAACATTATTTGAAAAATGTATTTTGAAACACAACACGATTGATTTATAAATAATAATATATTTTTAATTTGTGTAGTTCATTTAAAGTAGTCTCCCTTTTTGCTTCTGGTTTTATTAGAGTTATATATAACAATAAATGGTGTAGTTTATTTAAAGTAGTCTCCCTTTTTGCTTCTGGTTTAATTAAAATTATATAACACATACTATAGTAAGTTAAATAAACTATAGTAACTTTATAAAACTACTTTACAAAATACATTTGTATAATTTAATAACTTTAAAATAACTATCAAGAATAAAATAGAATAGCTTTAAGTTTAGTATACAATTGGTATGTAAATTGTGTAGTTTATTGAAAGTAGTCTCCTTATTTGCTTCTGGTTTTACTTGAGTTACATAACGTTAAATAAACATACTTAATAAACGTAACCATCAATACTGTCATTTTAATAAAACTAAGTACAAATACATTGAATTAACATAGAACTTTAAAAAGCCTTCGCTAGTATCTGTTGGTAACAGTAAATAACCTATTATGACTCACAATACAGGAGTGCGAAATTTATTTTTCATTTGATTTTTCAGGTATTTATTTATTTGTGGAAATAAACTTTTTTATTACATTAGAAACTAATTGAATTTTTCCTATAACTATACCTATTATTATATTTAGTATGCTTAAAAGTAATAAAATGACACGTCGCGATTATATAATAAACAAACAATCAAACAAACAAAGAAAAAAAAAAAAAAAAAAACTATTTTTTTAAACTTATATTTCAACTATATGTCTTATTTTATTTTCATTTAAACTTACTTTAAACCTCTGTATTTGTTATATATATATTTCAACACAATACGATTAAACTATAAGACAAACAACAAAATAAAATAATCACATTAATAAATACACTAAGCAAATAGCTAGAATAAATATAAATAGTTCAATATATACAATATATTTCTTCCATTTTTAAGTTACTTGTTAAACATATTTATTTAAAAATGTTTCTTTAGAATATAAAACTAACAGTTCTACAAATAAAGAAATTAAAAAGCCAATACACATAACACTAACTTTTCATAAATTAGATATGCAAATATGAACAAAATAGTAACTAAATTCTAAAGCTTTTGTAAACTGTGAACTTATAAACTTATAATAATAATTGCATATTCACCATTCACAATAGCTTTTTATTTAGTACACAACTGGTCTGTAAATTGTGTAGTTTATTGAAAGTATAATCCCGTTTTGCTTCTGGTTTAAATAAAGTTATACAACACATACTAAAGTAAATTAAATAAAGTAATTCACTACTATCGTATTAAATAAAACCAATTTACAAAATACATTAATTTAAATTAAAGTGAACTTTGAACTTATAATAATAATTGCATATTCACTATTCAGAATTTCTTTAAATTTAGTACACAACTGGTCTGTAAATTGTGTTGGTTCTATTCAAGTACTCTCCTTGTTTGTTTTGTTTTAGTTGTATTTATTTTTAGATACTAGCACATTCAATACACATAATAAAGTAAACCAAATAAACTCTATTAATTTAAACTAAGTACAAATACATTAAGTTAATACAAAACTTTAAAAAGCTTTTGCTAGTATCTGTTGGTAACAGTAAATAACTTATTATGACTCACAATACAAAAGTGCAAAATTTATTTTCGTTTGATTTTTCAAGTAGCCACGCTTTTATTTGTTTTTGGACAAAAAGACTTTAAAGTTTTAGTATAAAAGACTAGTTGTATTAATTTTAACTCAGAAAATTGTACTCTACAAGATGGTGCCATTATTTTTTCGATATCTCAAACTGGTCAAACCACTTTTTTAGCGCTCTAATTGGTTTAAACAGCAAATAAGCAAACAGCAAATAACGTTATCTGATTGGCTAAGGTTTTTGTTTGCTAATAACTAGAATTTTCTTTTCTTTTAAGCGTTAAAGAAATGTAAATAAACGAGTAATAAGTATAAATAGGTCAGAAAGAAAAATAGTACAAAAAAGATGAATTCAAAAAGCAAAGGCCTACGGCACGTGGTATTCCCAAGCGGTCACCCATCTAAGTACTAACCACGCCCGACACTGCTTAACTTCCCAGATCGGACGAGATGGGGTGTACTCAGTGTGGTATGGTCGTAGGCGTTTGAAGGCGTTTACAAGCCTTTATAAACCCTTCGGTTTATTTAAAAAACCTATTTGCACTTGATTTACAATCAATTTGATATTTTAAAATTATTCCTTATAAAATTTTAACCTGAATTAACTTTTTTTTTGTTTTTTTAATCAACAGTTACTCCCAAACTGTACTAAAACTGTATTGTAACTGTACAAAAGTGTTTGTTTAAATAATTGTTATCTATAAATTACCTAAGACCAGGAAAAGTAGAAGTAAAGTTTATTGAATTATTAAATAAATAAAATAAAATCGTAAAATAAAATAATACAATATGTTTACAATTTGTCATTGATCTATCCATTTATGTTATTGCATTACAAATACAAACATTGCATACATTCAAGAGTATTATTCATCAATCTTTTCAATATAATAAGTTTTAAATTTATATTTATTTTTAAATAATTCCTGACATTTTAGATTACCTGAGATTTTTTTTTAATTAAATTAATTTTAGTAATTAAATACTTGACGTTCTATTTTGTTTAATTTGATAACTCAACCATGTTTATTTTTTTTACTAATTTAAAAGAACTATTAAACTAAAAGACATTACATACAGCTTCTAAAAGTTTTAAACACCTTAAAAAATATTATTATTTTAAAGATATATTAAAGAACTAAACAGATATTACTCCTAAAAAATCTTGTTAATAATATATAAAAAGTACTCAAAGTCAGACTCGGAAATATATATACTGTTGTATATCTTACTTGAAGTTCACTGTAATTGACACTGTATAACAAAATTATAAAAATCAACCTATTTATATAGCAAAATATTTCTTTATCTTTGTCGTGGCGCGGTGGGTCAGTGGTCTTATCAGCTGACTCATAAGCAGAAGGTTGTAAGATCGAATCCCGCTAGTCGTCACGAAACACCACTATCGTTCAATGTTCGGGCTTCAAATTCTTTGAGATTATACTGTACTATTTATCTATCTAACTAATCTATCTAACAAATGTTGTTCAATCTAGGTTGTGGGTACTTGGGTCGAGTAATGCCTTTGACTTACAATCTGTTGTGGATTGACAATATTCCTCTATCTATCATTAAACAAATCTATCTAATAAATGTTGTTCAATCTAGGTTGTGGGTACTTGGGTCGAGTAATGCCTTTGACCTACAATCTGTTGTTGATTGTCAACATTCCTCTATCTATCAATAATGATTATATTCAATAATAAATGTTGATTAATTCAGTTGTAAGAAAACCAGTGCGCTGGTTAGGTTGGGTAAGGCCTTCGACTTACAATCTTGGGGATTATCAACGTTCATCACAAGTACAGTAACGATCTCATTGAATTTCCAGTTGGAACATAGGATTGTAGTGGTGGCCTACTTTGTAGGTTTTTTGCCTAGTTTGTTTTTTGCCTAGTAGTGTTTGCCTAGTTTGACAAACTATAGTATATATATTGTATAACTTTACTTGTATTATTTTTTATTTAAATTACTACTTATTATTAAAGAATTAAATTTTTTTAGAAAAAAAAACTATGTATTTTAACTAATGCTTATATTATATGTTTTGTTTTATTTTTATTCAAACTTACTTTAAACCTCTGTATTTTTTATACAATACGATTAAACTATATAACAGAAAAATAATTAAATAATCAAACTATTGAATAAGCAGTTAATTAGTGTGTTTTTTTATGCTTCTTTCATTTTTAACTTACTTGTTAACCATATTTCTTTTATTAAAGTATAAAACTAACAGTTACTAAAATAAAATAATCATAAAGTCAATACACAAAACACTAACTTTTTATAATTTAAATATGCAAACATGAATATAGTTATGAATCTATTATTTATTCAAATAGAATTATTCAAAGCTTATAATTATAAAGCTTTTGTATAATGTTTCAATTACAGTGAACTTTAAGTAAGATAAGTTTTTTTTTTTGTAATAACTACAAAATTGGTATTTTAGTTTATTATTAGTAACTAAATACTTATATTTATTATATTTAAAAAAAAACATCTATACTAACTCTAATTTCAAAGCATATTAAATACAAATTTTACCAACTAAATATTTATTTTTATTTTAATTATTATAACTTTCAAACATAAGCTTGTATACCTTATATACCTATATACCTCATATAGTAGGCTTGACATAACATAACATTATTTAATTCTTTTTGTTTGAAATAAACTCATTTAGTTATTAGTAAATTACAACATAAATGTTTATAACAATATAACTAAGATTTAGCTTTTGAGTTAGTAAACTTTGATAGTTTTCTTTTAATAGTTTAATAATCTTTATTTAAGTTCAAGCAAAATTGCTATATATTTAATACACATACAAAAGTAAACTAAGTAAACGTAATTCAATAGTTTCTATTAAGTAAAAGTAATTACAAATACATTAAGTTAATACAAAACTTTAAAAAGCTTTTGCTAGTATCTGTTGGTAACAGTAAATAACTTATTATGACTCACAATACAAAAGTGCAAAATTTATTTTCGTTTGATTTTTCAAGTAGCCACGCTTTTATTTGTTTTTGGACAAAAAAACTTTTAAGTTTTAGTATAAAAGACTAATTGTATTAATTTTAACTCAGAAAATTGTACTCTACAAGATGGTGCCATTATTTTTTCGATATCTCAAACTGGTCAAACCACTTTTTTAGCGCTCTAATTGGTTTAAACAGCAAATAACGTTATCTGATTGGCTTACGTTTTTATTTGCTAATAACTAGAATTTACTTTTCTTTTAAGCGTTAAAGAAATGTAAATAAACGAGTAATAAGTATAAATAGGTCAGAAAGAAAAATAGTACAAAAAAGATGAATTCAAAAAGCAAAAGCCTACGGCACGTGGTATTCCCAAGCGGTCACCCATCTAAGTACTAACCACGCCCGACACTGCTTAACTTCCCAGATCGGACGAGATGGGGTGTGCTCAGTGTGGTATGGTCGTAGGCGTTTGAAAGCGTTTACAAGCCTTTATAAACCCTTCGGTTTGTTTAAAAAACCTATTTGCACTTGATTTACAATCAATTTGATATTTTAAAATTAATCCTTATAAAATTTTAACTTGATGTAAGTATTTTTTTTATTAAAACCTTTTTTTTTGGTGTTTTAATTACAATTACTCCCTGTAACTTTATTTAAGACTTTGTTTAAAAGATTGTTAACTATATTCTATATTAAATACTATGATTAGAAGTAAAGTTTATTAAGTGATTAAACTAAATAAAAAACAATGTTAAAATAAACATGTTGTGTTTAGTTTGTTTTACTATTTCTCATTGTTCTATTTATAGATGGTTTTGTTTTACTTCAAGAATATTTATAGTTAGTTTCTAAAGAATATCTCATACTACATCAGATTTTACGATTAACTTAATTTTAGGTAAAAAATATTTGACGTTTAATTTAATAACTCATCTATGTTTATGTTATAAAATAATAGTATCTAATACACATACATTATAATATAATAATATGTATAACTAGTTGTTTTACTTTAAAATGAATAATTAAGTGGAAGAATTAAAAGAACTCACATTTTTGAAGAGAGCGTGGAAAACCAGAATAGTCTTTTAAAACATTTATTAAATTATCGATAAATATAGAATACAATAGAATTAAACATATAAACGTAACTGTGGTTGCTTAGAAACTGAACAAGAAAATTTTTAATAAAAATATAAAATAGTTATTATATAGAATTAAAATAAAATAAAAGTAATATAAATTATATTTTTAAACTAAATAACAATTCACGAGCAATATTAGCGCATATCAGAGTATGAGTTTATAATAAAGGAATTGCTTCCTTGATGTTGATACTTACCTTATTCAAATAGAATACATTTTCAGCAATCAGGCTTGTGTTTATCTTAGCGCGCGTAACACAACGTTTGTGGGTTTTGGCACACTTTTGTCGATAGTGGGCGCCCCGCCTTTTAAGTACAGAAATTTCGGGAATTTTCGATTTTCGGAATTCTGACTCGACAGATCGTTTTTGTTTGGTCCAGAGACCCCGTAAAAAATTTTTCAGCCCATTTGAAGCATGATGAAAAAATGTTATTTCGACCCCCTTTTTTTAGGGGTTACGGGGACATCAACCCATTTTTTGGGAATAAAAAACTCCTAGAAAAGGACCACTTTTCTTCTTTTTTCGAATTTCGACTTTTTATTTTTTTGGAAAATTTTTCTATTTTCTTTGTTTGTTCTATTATAATGTCGAAAATATTTTTTTTGAGCTTCGCAACGCATAAGGACTAACGTAAGGTAAGTTTTAAAAGATTTTTTTTTTCGATAATTTTTTCTATATTTTTTGTTTGGTCCATTACAAAGTCGAAAATATTTTTTTACGGCTTCTAAACGCGTGTAGATTAACCGTAGGTAGGTTATTTCGAAATTTAAATCTTTCAATATTAATAATTTTTTAGTAAATTGTTCGATTATGAGGTTTTTATGGCTCTTTCAGCACCCAATAAGTACATTAGAAAATAAAACATGAAATAAAAACATCAACTAAAATGAAAATAACATATTCTGTGAAAAAACCTACGAAAAT
>NW_028140195.1:7500-17500 GCF_965202585.1 Thalia democratica | reverse complement strand
ATCGTGTTCAAAAAGAAGCGGCCGCGCCAGCACTTGCGTGCTGAATTATTACTCCCGCTGTCAGAAAGCAACGCGACCGAACTATAACAGTTACAGGGCTCGGTCCCTTCGAAGAAGAGACGTCGCTTGAAATCAAATTTCGATTCGTTAATGATCCTTCCGCAGGTTCACCTACGGAAACCTTGTTACGACTTTTACTTCCTCTAAATGATCAAGTTCGATCGTCTTTTCGAACACCGGCGAGTGCGTTGCCGCACGTACCAGGCTCAATCGGAGGACCTCACTAAACCATTCAATCGGTAGTAGCGACGGGCGGTGTGTACAAAGGGCAGGGACGTAATCAACGCAAGCTAATGACTCGCGCTTACTGGGAATTCCTCGTTCAAGGGAAACAATTGCAAGTCCCTATCCCTAGCACGACCGGGGTTCAACGGATTACCCGGACCTTTCGGCCTAGGGAACACACGATGATCCGGTCAGTGTAGCGCGCGTGCGGCCCCGAACATCTAAGGGCATCACAGACCTGTTATTGCTCAATCTCGTGTGGCTAAACGCCACTAGTCCCTCTAAGAAGTTGTCTCCGACCCAATGGGTCGAGCAGCTATTTAGCAAGTAAGAGTCTCGTTCGTTATCGGAATTAACCAGACAAATCGCTCCACCAACTAAGAACGGCCATGCACCACCACCCACAGAATCAAGAAAGAGCTCTCAATCTGTCAATCCTCGCTGTGTCCGGGCCGGGTGAGATTTCCCGTGTTGAGTCAAATTAAGCCGCAGGCTCCACTCCTGGTGGTGCCCTTCCGTCAATTCCTTTAAGTTTCAGCTTTGCAACCATACTTCCCCCGGAACCCAAAGACTTTGGTTTCCCGGAAGCTGCCGGACAGTTCTTAAGTTCGACACTGCCCGATCGCTAGTCGGCATCGTTTAAGGTCAGAACTAGGACGGTATCTGATCGTCTTCGAACCTCTGACTTTCGCTCTTGATTAAAGAAAACATTCTTGGCAAATGCTTTCGCAGTCGTTCGTCTTGCGCCGATCCAAGAATTTCACCTCTAACGGCACAGTACGGATGCCCCCGTCCGTTCCTATTAATCATTACCTCGTGCTCCGAAAACCAACAAAATAGAACCGAGGTCCTATTCCATTATTCCATGCAACATTATACAAGCGTAAAGCCTGCTTTGAACACTCTAATTTTTTCAAGGTAAACTTGCCGGACCACCGCAACACTCAGTTAAGAGCACCGCGAAGGCACCGACCAACAAGAACAACAAGGCCAGTGCTAGCCTTTCGACCGACCAACCTCGCCGTCCCTATATCCAACTACGAGCTTTTCAACCGCAACAACTTAAATATACACTTTTGGAGCTGGAATTACCGCGGCTGCTGGCACCAGACTTGCCCTCCAATGGATACTCGTTAAAAAGTTTAAAGTGTACTCATTCCAATTGCAGGACCTCGTACGAGGTCTGCATTGTTATTTTTCGTCACTACCTCCCCGAGCCGGGAATGGGTAATTTGCGCGCCTGCTGCCTTCCTTGGATGTGGTAGCCGTTTCTCAGGCTCCCTCTCCGGAATCGAACCCTGATTCTCCGTCACCCGTTACAACCTCGGTAGGCCGATACCGTACCGACGATAGTTGATAGGGCAGTTGCTTTAATGAGATGTCGCCAGCACTAGGCCGTGCGATCCGCAAGCTTATCCAGAGTCACCATTGTAACGACCCGAAAGCCGGTTAGTTTTGGTCTGATAAATGCGCGCCTCACGTCAGTTCGGCGCTTTACGCATGTATTAGCTCTAGAATTGCCACAGTTATCCATGTAAAAGCGTACAATCAAATGAACCATAACTGATTTAATGAGCCATTCGCAGTTTCACTGTACGTGAGCTCGTACTTACACTTGCATGGCTTAATCTTTGAGACAAGCATATGACTACTGGCAGGATCAACCAGATAACTATCCGAGGGCGTTTAAACCCGTTGCTCGACTGAGCGTTTTTACTGTATAAATACAGACCTTTTCTATCACTCGGCTTAAAAGCCTTGCGAACGTTACTGAAAGTCGGCGCCGGCCTTTTGCTGTTTAAAGCGCCAGCCCGCGTCGACTGCAGCATGCAGCTATACAACTGACTGTTCTTTCTCCCGACCAACCGTTTGCCTTCTGCCGGTTAACTCGTCAGCAGCAACACGCCATCTGTCTGCTGCAGTTACCCGCCTCGAGCCGTGCCTGCCTGCGTCGGCTACTCGTCTCGACGACTTCGCAAAGCTATAAGCCTACCGCCGCTGGACGCTTGTAGTTTTTCATACGCTGCTCCAATGCGTTTACATAGCACGTTCGCCGCCGCTGCAATAGCCGCGCCTCGGGTGCTAAACAGTAATGCTTTAAGCCCGCTTTCTCGTCAAGTCGACCGAACGCACAAACACGTCTCTCTCACTAGTGTAAAGTAATGCATACGTGTATGATGCTCAAATGTTGCTGTTGAACTTTTTTTGCCGATTTTTTCCGATTTTTTTCAATTTCTTTGTTTCTTTTCGATTATTTTAATGTTTTAAGCTTATTTATGCTACGTTTAAATGTTTTAATACTTTTTTATACTTTATTTAATATGTTTAAAAGAAATAAATAAAAAAAAATATGTATAAACTACTTTTTTTAATGTTTTAAATATATATATATTTATTATAAATAAACTTTATTTGTATTATTTTTTATTTAAGCGTACTTTTTAAATCTTTATATTTGTTTTATCGTTTTAAGCACATTGCGATAAATATAATAAACAAAAAATTGAATAAAAATAATAATAATAAAAAAAAAAAAAAAAAAAACATAAGCTTATTTTATATTTTTATTTTATTTTTATTTAAACTTACTTTTCAAACCTTAATACTCGTTTTATTTTTTTAAGCAGATTGCGATAAATATAATAAACAAACAATTAAATGAAAATAAAATAAAAAAATCAAACATAAGCTTATTTTATATGTTACATTTTATCTTTATTTAAACTTACTTTTTAAACCTTTATAGTTGTTTTATTTTTTAAGCACATCGCGATAGATATAATAAACAAACAATGAAATAAAAATAATAATAATAATAATAATAATAATAATAAAAAATCATAAGCTTATTTTGTATGTTTCATTTTATTTTATTTAAAACTTACAATTTAAACCTTTGTATTTGTTCTATTCTTTTAAGCACATCGCGATAAATATAATAAGCAAACAATTTAATAAAAGTAAAATAAAAAAATCAAACATAAGCTTATTTTATATGTTTCATTTTATCTTTATTTAAACTTACTTTTTAAACCTTTATAGTTGTTTTATTTTTTAAGCACATCGCGATAGATATAATAAACAAACAATGAAATAAAAATAATAATAATAATAATAATAAAAAATCATAAGCTTATTTTGTATGTTTCATTTTATTTTTATTTAAACTTACTTTTTTAACCTTTATAGTTGTTTTATTTTTTAAGCACATGGCGATAGATATAATAAACAAACAATAAAATAAAAATAATAATAATAATAATAATAATAATAAAAAATCATAAGCTTATTTTGTATGTTTCATTTTATTTTTATTTAAACTTACTTTTTTAACCTTTATAGTTGTTTTATTTTTTAAGCACATGGCGATAAATATAATAAGCAAACAATTAAATAAAAATAATAACAAATAAATAAAACAATACGGCTAAACTATAAAAAGAAAACTAAATAACTGATAAATACTTGTAAAACATTATTTGAAAAATGTATTTTGAAACACAACACGATTGATTTATAAATAATAATATATTTTTAATTTGTGTAGTTCATTTAAAGTAGTCTCCCTTTTTGCTTCTGGTTTTATTAGAGTTATATATAACAATAAATGGTGTAGTTTATTTAAAGTAGTCTCCCTTTTTGCTTCTGGTTTAATTAAAATTATATAACACATACTATAGTAAGTTAAATAAACTATAGTAACTTTATAAAACTACTTTACAAAATACATTTGTATAATTTAATAACTTTAAAATAACTATCAAGAATAAAATAGAATAGCTTTAAGTTTAGTATACAATTGGTATGTAAATTGTGTAGTTTATTGAAAGTAGTCTCCTTATTTGCTTCTGGTTTTACTTGAGTTACATAACGTTAAATAAACATACTTAATAAACGTAACCATCAATACTGTCATTTTAATAAAACTAAGTACAAATACATTGAATTAACATAGAACTTTAAAAAGCCTTCGCTAGTATCTGTTGGTAACAGTAAATAACCTATTATGACTCACAATACAGGAGTGCGAAATTTATTTTTCATTTGATTTTTCAGGTATTTATTTATTTGTGGAAATAAACTTTTTTATTACATTAGAAACTAATTGAATTTTTCCTATAACTATACCTATTATTATATTTAGTATGCTTAAAAGTAATAAAATGACACGTCGCGATTATATAATAAACAAACAATCAAACAAACAAAGAAAAAAAAAAAAAAAAAAACTATTTTTTTAAACTTATATTTCAACTATATGTCTTATTTTATTTTCATTTAAACTTACTTTAAACCTCTGTATTTGTTATATATATATTTCAACACAATACGATTAAACTATAAGACAAACAACAAAATAAAATAATCACATTAATAAATACACTAAGCAAATAGCTAGAATAAATATAAATAGTTCAATATATACAATATATTTCTTCCATTTTTAAGTTACTTGTTAAACATATTTATTTAAAAATGTTTCTTTAGAATATAAAACTAACAGTTCTACAAATAAAGAAATTAAAAAGCCAATACACATAACACTAACTTTTCATAAATTAGATATGCAAATATGAACAAAATAGTAACTAAATTCTAAAGCTTTTGTAAACTGTGAACTTATAAACTTATAATAATAATTGCATATTCACCATTCACAATAGCTTTTTATTTAGTACACAACTGGTCTGTAAATTGTGTAGTTTATTGAAAGTATAATCCCGTTTTGCTTCTGGTTTAAATAAAGTTATACAACACATACTAAAGTAAATTAAATAAAGTAATTCACTACTATCGTATTAAATAAAACCAATTTACAAAATACATTAATTTAAATTAAAGTGAACTTTGAACTTATAATAATAATTGCATATTCACTATTCAGAATTTCTTTAAATTTAGTACACAACTGGTCTGTAAATTGTGTTGGTTCTATTCAAGTACTCTCCTTGTTTGTTTTGTTTTAGTTGTATTTATTTTTAGATACTAGCACATTCAATACACATAATAAAGTAAACCAAATAAACTCTATTAATTTAAACTAAGTACAAATACATTAAGTTAATACAAAACTTTAAAAAGCTTTTGCTAGTATCTGTTGGTAACAGTAAATAACTTATTATGACTCACAATACAAAAGTGCAAAATTTATTTTCGTTTGATTTTTCAAGTAGCCACGCTTTTATTTGTTTTTGGACAAAAAGACTTTAAAGTTTTAGTATAAAAGACTAGTTGTATTAATTTTAACTCAGAAAATTGTACTCTACAAGATGGTGCCATTATTTTTTCGATATCTCAAACTGGTCAAACCACTTTTTTAGCGCTCTAATTGGTTTAAACAGCAAATAAGCAAACAGCAAATAACGTTATCTGATTGGCTAAGGTTTTTGTTTGCTAATAACTAGAATTTTCTTTTCTTTTAAGCGTTAAAGAAATGTAAATAAACGAGTAATAAGTATAAATAGGTCAGAAAGAAAAATAGTACAAAAAAGATGAATTCAAAAAGCAAAGGCCTACGGCACGTGGTATTCCCAAGCGGTCACCCATCTAAGTACTAACCACGCCCGACACTGCTTAACTTCCCAGATCGGACGAGATGGGGTGTACTCAGTGTGGTATGGTCGTAGGCGTTTGAAGGCGTTTACAAGCCTTTATAAACCCTTCGGTTTATTTAAAAAACCTATTTGCACTTGATTTACAATCAATTTGATATTTTAAAATTATTCCTTATAAAATTTTAACCTGAATTAACTTTTTTTTTGTTTTTTTAATCAACAGTTACTCCCAAACTGTACTAAAACTGTATTGTAACTGTACAAAAGTGTTTGTTTAAATAATTGTTATCTATAAATTACCTAAGACCAGGAAAAGTAGAAGTAAAGTTTATTGAATTATTAAATAAATAAAATAAAATCGTAAAATAAAATAATACAATATGTTTACAATTTGTCATTGATCTATCCATTTATGTTATTGCATTACAAATACAAACATTGCATACATTCAAGAGTATTATTCATCAATCTTTTCAATATAATAAGTTTTAAATTTATATTTATTTTTAAATAATTCCTGACATTTTAGATTACCTGAGATTTTTTTTTAATTAAATTAATTTTAGTAATTAAATACTTGACGTTCTATTTTGTTTAATTTGATAACTCAACCATGTTTATTTTTTTTACTAATTTAAAAGAACTATTAAACTAAAAGACATTACATACAGCTTCTAAAAGTTTTAAACACCTTAAAAAATATTATTATTTTAAAGATATATTAAAGAACTAAACAGATATTACTCCTAAAAAATCTTGTTAATAATATATAAAAAGTACTCAAAGTCAGACTCGGAAATATATATACTGTTGTATATCTTACTTGAAGTTCACTGTAATTGACACTGTATAACAAAATTATAAAAATCAACCTATTTATATAGCAAAATATTTCTTTATCTTTGTCGTGGCGCGGTGGGTCAGTGGTCTTATCAGCTGACTCATAAGCAGAAGGTTGTAAGATCGAATCCCGCTAGTCGTCACGAAACACCACTATCGTTCAATGTTCGGGCTTCAAATTCTTTGAGATTATACTGTACTATTTATCTATCTAACTAATCTATCTAACAAATGTTGTTCAATCTAGGTTGTGGGTACTTGGGTCGAGTAATGCCTTTGACTTACAATCTGTTGTGGATTGACAATATTCCTCTATCTATCATTAAACAAATCTATCTAATAAATGTTGTTCAATCTAGGTTGTGGGTACTTGGGTCGAGTAATGCCTTTGACCTACAATCTGTTGTTGATTGTCAACATTCCTCTATCTATCAATAATGATTATATTCAATAATAAATGTTGATTAATTCAGTTGTAAGAAAACCAGTGCGCTGGTTAGGTTGGGTAAGGCCTTCGACTTACAATCTTGGGGATTATCAACGTTCATCACAAGTACAGTAACGATCTCATTGAATTTCCAGTTGGAACATAGGATTGTAGTGGTGGCCTACTTTGTAGGTTTTTTGCCTAGTTTGTTTTTTGCCTAGTAGTGTTTGCCTAGTTTGACAAACTATAGTATATATATTGTATAACTTTACTTGTATTATTTTTTATTTAAATTACTACTTATTATTAAAGAATTAAATTTTTTTAGAAAAAAAAACTATGTATTTTAACTAATGCTTATATTATATGTTTTGTTTTATTTTTATTCAAACTTACTTTAAACCTCTGTATTTTTTATACAATACGATTAAACTATATAACAGAAAAATAATTAAATAATCAAACTATTGAATAAGCAGTTAATTAGTGTGTTTTTTTATGCTTCTTTCATTTTTAACTTACTTGTTAACCATATTTCTTTTATTAAAGTATAAAACTAACAGTTACTAAAATAAAATAATCATAAAGTCAATACACAAAACACTAACTTTTTATAATTTAAATATGCAAACATGAATATAGTTATGAATCTATTATTTATTCAAATAGAATTATTCAAAGCTTATAATTATAAAGCTTTTGTATAATGTTTCAATTACAGTGAACTTTAAGTAAGATAAGTTTTTTTTTTTGTAATAACTACAAAATTGGTATTTTAGTTTATTATTAGTAACTAAATACTTATATTTATTATATTTAAAAAAAAACATCTATACTAACTCTAATTTCAAAGCATATTAAATACAAATTTTACCAACTAAATATTTATTTTTATTTTAATTATTATAACTTTCAAACATAAGCTTGTATACCTTATATACCTATATACCTCATATAGTAGGCTTGACATAACATAACATTATTTAATTCTTTTTGTTTGAAATAAACTCATTTAGTTATTAGTAAATTACAACATAAATGTTTATAACAATATAACTAAGATTTAGCTTTTGAGTTAGTAAACTTTGATAGTTTTCTTTTAATAGTTTAATAATCTTTATTTAAGTTCAAGCAAAATTGCTATATATTTAATACACATACAAAAGTAAACTAAGTAAACGTAATTCAATAGTTTCTATTAAGTAAAAGTAATTACAAATACATTAAGTTAATACAAAACTTTAAAAAGCTTTTGCTAGTATCTGTTGGTAACAGTAAATAACTTATTATGACTCACAATACAAAAGTGCAAAATTTATTTTCGTTTGATTTTTCAAGTAGCCACGCTTTTATTTGTTTTTGGACAAAAAAACTTTTAAGTTTTAGTATAAAAGACTAATTGTATTAATTTTAACTCAGAAAATTGTACTCTACAAGATGGTGCCATTATTTTTTCGATATCTCAAACTGGTCAAACCACTTTTTTAGCGCTCTAATTGGTTTAAACAGCAAATAACGTTATCTGATTGGCTTACGTTTTTATTTGCTAATAACTAGAATTTACTTTTCTTTTAAGCGTTAAAGAAATGTAAATAAACGAGTAATAAGTATAAATAGGTCAGAAAGAAAAATAGTACAAAAAAGATGAATTCAAAAAGCAAAAGCCTACGGCACGTGGTATTCCCAAGCGGTCACCCATCTAAGTACTAACCACGCCCGACACTGCTTAACTTCCCAGATCGGACGAGATGGGGTGTGCTCAGTGTGGTATGGTCGTAGGCGTTTGAAAGCGTTTACAAGCCTTTATAAACCCTTCGGTTTGTTTAAAAAACCTATTTGCACTTGATTTACAATCAATTTGATATTTTAAAATTAATCCTTATAAAATTTTAACTTGATGTAAGTATTTTTTTTATTAAAACCTTTTTTTTTGGTGTTTTAATTACAATTACTCCCTGTAACTTTATTTAAGACTTTGTTTAAAAGATTGTTAACTATATTCTATATTAAATACTATGATTAGAAGTAAAGTTTATTAAGTGATTAAACTAAATAAAAAACAATGTTAAAATAAACATGTTGTGTTTAGTTTGTTTTACTATTTCTCATTGTTCTATTTATAGATGGTTTTGTTTTACTTCAAGAATATTTATAGTTAGTTTCTAAAGAATATCTCATACTACATCAGATTTTACGATTAACTTAATTTTAGGTAATAAAATATTTGACGTTTAATTTAATAACTCATCTATGTTTATGTTATAAAATAATAGTATCTAATACACATACATTATAATATAATAATATGTATAACTAGTTGTTTTACTTTAAAATGAATAATTAAGTGGAAGAATTAAAAGAACTCACATTTTTGAAGAGAGCGTGGAAAACCAGAATAGTCTTTTAAAACATTTATTAAATTATCGATAAATATAGAATACAATAGAATTAAACATATAAACGTAACTGTGGTTGCTTAGAAACTGAACAAGAAAATTTTTAATAAAAATATAAAATAGTTATTATATAGAATTAAAATAAAATAAAAGTAATATAAATTATATTTTTAAACTAAATAACAATTCACGAGCAATATTAGCGCATATCAGAGTATGAGTTTATAATAAAGGAATTGCTTCCTTGATGTTGATACTTACCTTATTCAAATAGAATACATTTTCAGCAATCAGGCTTGTGTTTATCTTAGCGCGCGTAACACAACGTTTGTGGGTTTTGGCACACTTTTGTCGATAGTGGGCGCCCCGCCTTTTAAGTACAGAAATTTCGGGAATTTTCGATTTTCGGAATTCTGACTCGACAGATCGTTTTTGTTTGGTCCAGAGACCCCGTAAAAAATTTTTCAGCCCATTTGAAGCATGATGAAAAAATGTTA
>NW_028140195.1:0-2500 GCF_965202585.1 Thalia democratica | reverse complement strand
ACTAGGGGAATCCTTGTTAGTTTCTTTTCCTCCGCTTAGTGATATGCTTAAGTTCAGCGGGTCGTCCCGCCCGATCTCAGGTCAAAAGTGATGTACTACAAAAGTACATGCGCTTTGTACGTCGGCCTTTTGAAGTCACTTAACTTATTCTCGAGCACCTACCGTCGTTGCTACCTCACCCGAGGCCAGCAGGCTGCTCACGCTTCAGCTGTGAAATCGCCAGACCAGCTGTCTTTGACGACACGCTCCTTAATTAAGAAACGAGTCGCAGGCACTTTCAAACTAATGAAAGGATCGGTGTGTTAAAGACCCTGAGACGGACGTGGCCCCAGGATTACCCGAGGCCGCAATACGCGTTCAGAATATCGATGCTCAATGTGTCCTGCAATTCACATTACTTCTCGGAGCTAGCTCCGTCCTTCATCGACGCTCGAGCCGAGTGATCCACCGCTAAGAGATCTCTCGTGTTAATCAATCTCAATGCAACCAAAAAATCGTGTTCAAAAAGAAGCGGCCGCGCCAGCACTTGCGTGCTGAATTATTACTCCCGCTGTCAGAAAGCAACGCGACCGAACTATAACAGTTACAGGGCTCGGTCCCTTCGAAGAAGAGACGTCGCTTGAAATCAAATTTCGATTCGTTAATGATCCTTCCGCAGGTTCACCTACGGAAACCTTGTTACGACTTTTACTTCCTCTAAATGATCAAGTTCGATCGTCTTTTCGAACACCGGCGAGTGCGTTGCCGCACGTACCAGGCTCAATCGGAGGACCTCACTAAACCATTCAATCGGTAGTAGCGACGGGCGGTGTGTACAAAGGGCAGGGACGTAATCAACGCAAGCTAATGACTCGCGCTTACTGGGAATTCCTCGTTCAAGGGAAACAATTGCAAGTCCCTATCCCTAGCACGACCGGGGTTCAACGGATTACCCGGACCTTTCGGCCTAGGGAACACACGATGATCCGGTCAGTGTAGCGCGCGTGCGGCCCCGAACATCTAAGGGCATCACAGACCTGTTATTGCTCAATCTCGTGTGGCTAAACGCCACTAGTCCCTCTAAGAAGTTGTCTCCGACCCAATGGGTCGAGCAGCTATTTAGCAAGTAAGAGTCTCGTTCGTTATCGGAATTAACCAGACAAATCGCTCCACCAACTAAGAACGGCCATGCACCACCACCCACAGAATCAAGAAAGAGCTCTCAATCTGTCAATCCTCGCTGTGTCCGGGCCGGGTGAGATTTCCCGTGTTGAGTCAAATTAAGCCGCAGGCTCCACTCCTGGTGGTGCCCTTCCGTCAATTCCTTTAAGTTTCAGCTTTGCAACCATACTTCCCCCGGAACCCAAAGACTTTGGTTTCCCGGAAGCTGCCGGACAGTTCTTAAGTTCGACACTGCCCGATCGCTAGTCGGCATCGTTTAAGGTCAGAACTAGGACGGTATCTGATCGTCTTCGAACCTCTGACTTTCGCTCTTGATTAAAGAAAACATTCTTGGCAAATGCTTTCGCAGTCGTTCGTCTTGCGCCGATCCAAGAATTTCACCTCTAACGGCACAGTACGGATGCCCCCGTCCGTTCCTATTAATCATTACCTCGTGCTCCGAAAACCAACAAAATAGAACCGAGGTCCTATTCCATTATTCCATGCAACATTATACAAGCGTAAAGCCTGCTTTGAACACTCTAATTTTTTCAAGGTAAACTTGCCGGACCACCGCAACACTCAGTTAAGAGCACCGCGAAGGCACCGACCAACAAGAACAACAAGGCCAGTGCTAGCCTTTCGACCGACCAACCTCGCCGTCCCTATATCCAACTACGAGCTTTTCAACCGCAACAACTTAAATATACACTTTTGGAGCTGGAATTACCGCGGCTGCTGGCACCAGACTTGCCCTCCAATGGATACTCGTTAAAAAGTTTAAAGTGTACTCATTCCAATTGCAGGACCTCGTACGAGGTCTGCATTGTTATTTTTCGTCACTACCTCCCCGAGCCGGGAATGGGTAATTTGCGCGCCTGCTGCCTTCCTTGGATGTGGTAGCCGTTTCTCAGGCTCCCTCTCCGGAATCGAACCCTGATTCTCCGTCACCCGTTACAACCTCGGTAGGCCGATACCGTACCGACGATAGTTGATAGGGCAGTTGCTTTAATGAGATGTCGCCAGCACTAGGCCGTGCGATCCGCAAGCTTATCCAGAGTCACCATTGTAACGACCCGAAAGCCGGTTAGTTTTGGTCTGATAAATGCGCGCCTCACGTCAGTTCGGCGCTTTACGCATGTATTAGCTCTAGAATTGCCACAGTTATCCATGTAAAAGCGTACAATCAAATGAACCATAACTGATTTAATGAGCCATTCGCAGTTTCACTGTACGTGAGCTCGTACTTACACTTGCATGGCTTAATCTTTGAGACAAGCATATGACTACTGGCAGGATCAACCAGATAACTATCCGAGGGCGTTTAAACCCGTTGCTCGACTGAGCGTTTTTACTGTAT
>NW_028140194.1:25000-32917 GCF_965202585.1 Thalia democratica | reverse complement strand
AAAAAAAATAAACATGGTTGAGTTATCAAATTAAACAAAATAGAACGTCAAGTATTTAATTACTAAAATTAATTTAATTAAAAAAAAATCTCAGGTAATCTAAAATGTCAGGAATTATTTAAAAATAAATATAAATTTAAAACTTATTATATTGAAAAGATTGATGAATAATACTCTTGAATGTATGCAATGTTTGTATTTGTAATGCAATAACATAAATGGATAGATCAATGACAAATTGTAAACATATTGTATTATTTTATTTTACGATTTTATTTTATTTATTTAATAATTCAATAAACTTTACTTCTACTTTTCCTGGTCTTAGGTAATTTATAGATAACAATTATTTAAACAAACACTTTTGTACAGTTACAATACAGTTTTAGTACAGTTTGGGAGTAACTGTTGATTAAAAAAACAAAAAAAAAGTTAATTCAGGTTAAAATTTTATAAGGAATAATTTTAAAATATCAAATTGATTGTAAATCAAGTGCAAATAGGTTTTTTAAATAAACCGAAGGGTTTATAAAGGCTTGTAAACGCCTTCAAACGCCTACGACCATACCACACTGAGTACACCCCATCTCGTCCGATCTGGGAAGTTAAGCAGTGTCGGGCGTGGTTAGTACTTAGATGGGTGACCGCTTGGGAATACCACGTGCCGTAGGCCTTTGCTTTTTGAATTCATCTTTTTTGTACTATTTTTCTTTCTGACCTATTTATACTTATTACTCGTTTATTTACATTTCTTTAACGCTTAAAAGAAAAGAAAATTCTAGTTATTAGCAAACAAAAACCTTAGCCAATCAGATAACGTTATTTGCTGTTTGCTTATTTGCTGTTTAAACCAATTAGAGCGCTAAAAAAGTGGTTTGACCAGTTTGAGATATCGAAAAAATAATGGCACCATCTTGTAGAGTACAATTTTCTGAGTTAAAATTAATACAACTAGTCTTTTATACTAAAACTTTAAAGTCTTTTTGTCCAAAAACAAATAAAAGCGTGGCTACTTGAAAAATCAAACGAAAATAAATTTTGCACTTTTGTATTGTGAGTCATAATAAGTTATTTACTGTTACCAACAGATACTAGCAAAAGCTTTTTAAAGTTTTGTATTAACTTAATGTATTTGTACTTAGTTTAAATTAATAGAGTTTATTTGGTTTACTTTATTATGTGTATTGAATGTGCTAGTATCTAAAAATAAATACAACTAAAACAAAACAAACAAGGAGAGTACTTGAATAGAACCAACACAATTTACAGACCAGTTGTGTACTAAATTTAAAGAAATTCTGAATAGTGAATATGCAATTATTATTATAAGTTCAAAGTTCACTTTAATTTAAATTAATGTATTTTGTAAATTGGTTTTATTTAATACGATAGTAGTGAATTACTTTATTTAATTTACTTTAGTATGTGTTGTATAACTTTATTTAAACCAGAAGCAAAACGGGATTATACTTTCAATAAACTACACAATTTACAGACCAGTTGTGTACTAAATAAAAAGCTATTGTGAATGGTGAATATGCAATTATTATTATAAGTTTATAAGTTCACAGTTTACAAAAGCTTTAGAATTTAGTTACTATTTTGTTCATATTTGCATATCTAATTTATGAAAAGTTAGTGTTATGTGTATTGGCTTTTTAATTTCTTTATTTGTAGAACTGTTAGTTTTATATTCTAAAGAAACATTTTTAAATAAATATGTTTAACAAGTAACTTAAAAATGGAAGAAATATATTGTATATATTGAACTATTTATATTTATTCTAGCTATTTGCTTAGTGTATTTATTAATGTGATTATTTTATTTTGTTGTTTGTCTTATAGTTTAATCGTATTGTGTTGAAATATATATATAACAAATACAGAGGTTTAAAGTAAGTTTAAATGAAAATAAAATAAGACATATAGTTGAAATATAAGTTTAAAAAAATAGTTTTTTTTTTTTTTTTTTTCTTTGTTTGTTTGATTGTTTGTTTATTATATAATCGCGACGTGTCATTTTATTACTTTTAAGCATACTAAATATAATAATAGGTATAGTTATAGGAAAAATTCAATTAGTTTCTAATGTAATAAAAAAGTTTATTTCCACAAATAAATAAATACCTGAAAAATCAAATGAAAAATAAATTTCGCACTCCTGTATTGTGAGTCATAATAGGTTATTTACTGTTACCAACAGATACTAGCGAAGGCTTTTTAAAGTTCTATGTTAATTCAATGTATTTGTACTTAGTTTTATTAAAATGACAGTATTGATGGTTACGTTTATTAAGTATGTTTATTTAACGTTATGTAACTCAAGTAAAACCAGAAGCAAATAAGGAGACTACTTTCAATAAACTACACAATTTACATACCAATTGTATACTAAACTTAAAGCTATTCTATTTTATTCTTGATAGTTATTTTAAAGTTATTAAATTATACAAATGTATTTTGTAAAGTAGTTTTATAAAGTTACTATAGTTTATTTAACTTACTATAGTATGTGTTATATAATTTTAATTAAACCAGAAGCAAAAAGGGAGACTACTTTAAATAAACTACACCATTTATTGTTATATATAACTCTAATAAAACCAGAAGCAAAAAGGGAGACTACTTTAAATGAACTACACAAATTAAAAATATATTATTATTTATAAATCAATCGTGTTGTGTTTCAAAATACATTTTTCAAATAATGTTTTACAAGTATTTATCAGTTATTTAGTTTTCTTTTTATAGTTTAGCCGTATTGTTTTATTTATTTGTTATTATTTTTATTTAATTGTTTGCTTATTATATTTATCGCCATGTGCTTAAAAAATAAAACAACTATAAAGGTTAAAAAAGTAAGTTTAAATAAAAATAAAATGAAACATACAAAATAAGCTTATGATTTTTTATTATTATTATTATTATTATTATTATTTTTATTTTATTGTTTGTTTATTATATCTATCGCCATGTGCTTAAAAAATAAAACAACTATAAAGGTTAAAAAAGTAAGTTTAAATAAAAATAAAATGAAACATACAAAATAAGCTTATGATTTTTTATTATTATTATTATTATTATTATTATTTTTATTTCATTGTTTGTTTATTATATCTATCGCGATGTGCTTAAAAAATAAAACAACTATAAAGGTTTAAAAAGTAAGTTTAAATAAAGATAAAATGAAACATATAAAATAAGCTTATGTTTGATTTTTTTATTTTACTTTTATTAAATTGTTTGCTTATTATATTTATCGCGATGTGCTTAAAAGAATAGAACAAATACAAAGGTTTAAATTGTAAGTTTTAAATAAAATAAAATGAAACATACAAAATAAGCTTATGATTTTTTATTATTATTATTATTATTATTATTATTATTTTTATTTCATTGTTTGTTTATTATATCTATCGCGATGTGCTTAAAAAATAAAACAACTATAAAGGTTTAAAAAGTAAGTTTAAATAAAGATAAAATGTAACATATAAAATAAGCTTATGTTTGATTTTTTTATTTTATTTTCATTTAATTGTTTGTTTATTATATTTATCGCAATCTGCTTAAAAAAATAAAACGAGTATTAAGGTTTGAAAAGTAAGTTTAAATAAAAATAAAATAAAAATATAAAATAAGCTTATGTTTTTTTTTTTTTTTTTTTTATTATTATTATTTTTATTCAATTTTTTGTTTATTATATTTATCGCAATGTGCTTAAAACGATAAAACAAATATAAAGATTTAAAAAGTACGCTTAAATAAAAAATAATACAAATAAAGTTTATTTATAATAAATATATATATATTTAAAACATTAAAAAAAGTAGTTTATACATATTTTTTTTTATTTATTTCTTTTAAACATATTAAATAAAGTATAAAAAAGTATTAAAACATTTAAACGTAGCATAAAT
This sequence comes from Thalia democratica, assembly GCF_965202585.1. Lineage (NCBI taxonomy): Eukaryota > Metazoa > Chordata > Thaliacea > Salpida > Salpidae > Thalia > Thalia democratica. The sequence goes on along the minus strand of NW_028140194.1, from coordinate 29,000 downwards.
AAGCTTAAAACATTAAAATAATCGAAAAGAAACAAAGAAATTGAAAAAAATCGGAAAAAATCGGCAAAAAAAGTTCAACAGCAACATTTGAGCATCATACACGTATGCATTACTTTACACTAGTGAGAGAGACGTGTTTGTGCGTTCGGTCGACTTGACGAGAAAGCGGGCTTAAAGCATTACTGTTTAGCACCCGAGGCGCGGCTATTGCAGCGGCGGCGAACGTGCTATGTAAACGCATTGGAGCAGCGTATGAAAAACTACAAGCGTCCAGCGGCGGTAGGCTTATAGCTTTGCGAAGTCGTCGAGACGAGTAGCCGACGCAGGCAGGCACGGCTCGAGGCGGGTAACTGCAGCAGACAGATGGCGTGTTGCTGCTGACGAGTTAACCGGCAGAAGGCAAACGGTTGGTCGGGAGAAAGAACAGTCAGTTGTATAGCTGCATGCTGCAGTCGACGCGGGCTGGCGCTTTAAACAGCAAAAGGCCGGCGCCGACTTTCAGTAACGTTCGCAAGGCTTTTAAGCCGAGTGATAGAAAAGGTCTGTATTTATACAGTAAAAACGCTCAGTCGAGCAACGGGTTTAAACGCCCTCGGATAGTTATCTGGTTGATCCTGCCAGTAGTCATATGCTTGTCTCAAAGATTAAGCCATGCAAGTGTAAGTACGAGCTCACGTACAGTGAAACTGCGAATGGCTCATTAAATCAGTTATGGTTCATTTGATTGTACGCTTTTACATGGATAACTGTGGCAATTCTAGAGCTAATACATGCGTAAAGCGCCGAACTGACGTGAGGCGCGCATTTATCAGACCAAAACTAACCGGCTTTCGGGTCGTTACAATGGTGACTCTGGATAAGCTTGCGGATCGCACGGCCTAGTGCTGGCGACATCTCATTAAAGCAACTGCCCTATCAACTATCGTCGGTACGGTATCGGCCTACCGAGGTTGTAACGGGTGACGGAGAATCAGGGTTCGATTCCGGAGAGGGAGCCTGAGAAACGGCTACCACATCCAAGGAAGGCAGCAGGCGCGCAAATTACCCATTCCCGGCTCGGGGAGGTAGTGACGAAAAATAACAATGCAGACCTCGTACGAGGTCCTGCAATTGGAATGAGTACACTTTAAACTTTTTAACGAGTATCCATTGGAGGGCAAGTCTGGTGCCAGCAGCCGCGGTAATTCCAGCTCCAAAAGTGTATATTTAAGTTGTTGCGGTTGAAAAGCTCGTAGTTGGATATAGGGACGGCGAGGTTGGTCGGTCGAAAGGCTAGCACTGGCCTTGTTGTTCTTGTTGGTCGGTGCCTTCGCGGTGCTCTTAACTGAGTGTTGCGGTGGTCCGGCAAGTTTACCTTGAAAAAATTAGAGTGTTCAAAGCAGGCTTTACGCTTGTATAATGTTGCATGGAATAATGGAATAGGACCTCGGTTCTATTTTGTTGGTTTTCGGAGCACGAGGTAATGATTAATAGGAACGGACGGGGGCATCCGTACTGTGCCGTTAGAGGTGAAATTCTTGGATCGGCGCAAGACGAACGACTGCGAAAGCATTTGCCAAGAATGTTTTCTTTAATCAAGAGCGAAAGTCAGAGGTTCGAAGACGATCAGATACCGTCCTAGTTCTGACCTTAAACGATGCCGACTAGCGATCGGGCAGTGTCGAACTTAAGAACTGTCCGGCAGCTTCCGGGAAACCAAAGTCTTTGGGTTCCGGGGGAAGTATGGTTGCAAAGCTGAAACTTAAAGGAATTGACGGAAGGGCACCACCAGGAGTGGAGCCTGCGGCTTAATTTGACTCAACACGGGAAATCTCACCCGGCCCGGACACAGCGAGGATTGACAGATTGAGAGCTCTTTCTTGATTCTGTGGGTGGTGGTGCATGGCCGTTCTTAGTTGGTGGAGCGATTTGTCTGGTTAATTCCGATAACGAACGAGACTCTTACTTGCTAAATAGCTGCTCGACCCATTGGGTCGGAGACAACTTCTTAGAGGGACTAGTGGCGTTTAGCCACACGAGATTGAGCAATAACAGGTCTGTGATGCCCTTAGATGTTCGGGGCCGCACGCGCGCTACACTGACCGGATCATCGTGTGTTCCCTAGGCCGAAAGGTCCGGGTAATCCGTTGAACCCCGGTCGTGCTAGGGATAGGGACTTGCAATTGTTTCCCTTGAACGAGGAATTCCCAGTAAGCGCGAGTCATTAGCTTGCGTTGATTACGTCCCTGCCCTTTGTACACACCGCCCGTCGCTACTACCGATTGAATGGTTTAGTGAGGTCCTCCGATTGAGCCTGGTACGTGCGGCAACGCACTCGCCGGTGTTCGAAAAGACGATCGAACTTGATCATTTAGAGGAAGTAAAAGTCGTAACAAGGTTTCCGTAGGTGAACCTGCGGAAGGATCATTAACGAATCGAAATTTGATTTCAAGCGACGTCTCTTCTTCGAAGGGACCGAGCCCTGTAACTGTTATAGTTCGGTCGCGTTGCTTTCTGACAGCGGGAGTAATAATTCAGCACGCAAGTGCTGGCGCGGCCGCTTCTTTTTGAACACGATTTTTTGGTTGCATTGAGATTGATTAACACGAGAGATCTCTTAGCGGTGGATCACTCGGCTCGAGCGTCGATGAAGGACGGAGCTAGCTCCGAGAAGTAATGTGAATTGCAGGACACATTGAGCATCGATATTCTGAACGCGTATTGCGGCCTCGGGTAATCCTGGGGCCACGTCCGTCTCAGGGTCTTTAACACACCGATCCTTTCATTAGTTTGAAAGTGCCTGCGACTCGTTTCTTAATTAAGGAGCGTGTCGTCAAAGACAGCTGGTCTGGCGATTTCACAGCTGAAGCGTGAGCAGCCTGCTGGCCTCGGGTGAGGTAGCAACGACGGTAGGTGCTCGAGAATAAGTTAAGTGACTTCAAAAGGCCGACGTACAAAGCGCATGTACTTTTGTAGTACATCACTTTTGACCTGAGATCGGGCGGGACGACCCGCTGAACTTAAGCATATCACTAAGCGGAGGAAAAGAAACTAACAAGGATTCCCCTAGTAACGGCGAGTGAAGCGGGATAAGCCCAGCGCTAAATCCGAGCCTTTTTGGAGGGCGAGGAAATGTAGCGTATGGAATTCAGCATGCGGCGAACCAACGACTGCCCACGTTCTTCTGATCGAGGCCTTTTCCCAGAGCGGGTGTTAGGCCCTTGGCGGCGGTCGTAATTCGTCCTAGCGGTTTTCCCGGAGTCGGGTTGTTTGGAAATGCAGCCCTAAGCGGGTGGTAAACTCCATCTAAGGCTAAATACTGGCTCGAGACCGATAGCGAACAAGTACCGTGAGGGAAAGTTGAAAAGCACTTTGAAGAGAGAGTTAAAGAGTACGTGAAACCGCTTGGAGGCAAACGGAGGCGCCCATCGAGTCGCCGGACGTTTTCAGGCGCTGCGAGAGCTGTCCTACTGTTTGAGTGATCTTCGGAGACTCTTACGGTTGCGCTGGCGTCGCGGCGCTGCACTAGCGTTCGGCGAGGGCCGCGACCGGTTGCTGGGCTGACTTTGGTCGTTCGCAAGGTAGCTCTTCTTCGGAAGAGTGTTATAGGCGTTCGATTAGCTTCGGCTCGGCGACCGAGGAGAGATTCCGCGTCGGTCTTCGGACAGGCTGCGTGTTGATCGCTGGAATACGGCTTTGGAAACTGCTCGCAGTCTCTAGAGTTTGTACAAGGCCTTCTTCGCGTTAGCGCTCAGACGCCAGGGGTCTGCGGCTTAAGCTGGCCACGTCTCCGACCCGTCTTGAAACACGGACCAAGGAGTCTAACACGCGCGCGAGGTGTTGGGCAGTACGAAACCCGAAAGCACAGTGAAGGCAAACGAGGCGAGATCCTTTCATTAGGCGCATCGCCGGCCGATCCCATAGGCCGCGTCCTAGGGGTCGAGCAAGAGCGTGCTTGTTGGGACCCGAAAGATGGTGAACTATGCCTGAACAGGCTGAAGCCAGAGGAAACTCTGGTGGA
>NW_028140194.1:10000-20000 GCF_965202585.1 Thalia democratica | reverse complement strand
ATTAAAACACCAAAAAAAAAGGTTTTAATAAAAAAAATACTTACATCAAGTTAAAATTTTATAAGGATTAATTTTAAAATATCAAATTGATTGTAAATCAAGTGCAAATAGGTTTTTTAAACAAACCGAAGGGTTTATAAAGGCTTGTAAACGCTTTCAAACGCCTACGACCATACCACACTGAGCACACCCCATCTCGTCCGATCTGGGAAGTTAAGCAGTGTCGGGCGTGGTTAGTACTTAGATGGGTGACCGCTTGGGAATACCACGTGCCGTAGGCTTTTGCTTTTTGAATTCATCTTTTTTGTACTATTTTTCTTTCTGACCTATTTATACTTATTACTCGTTTATTTACATTTCTTTAACGCTTAAAAGAAAAGTAAATTCTAGTTATTAGCAAATAAAAACGTAAGCCAATCAGATAACGTTATTTGCTGTTTAAACCAATTAGAGCGCTAAAAAAGTGGTTTGACCAGTTTGAGATATCGAAAAAATAATGGCACCATCTTGTAGAGTACAATTTTCTGAGTTAAAATTAATACAATTAGTCTTTTATACTAAAACTTAAAAGTTTTTTTGTCCAAAAACAAATAAAAGCGTGGCTACTTGAAAAATCAAACGAAAATAAATTTTGCACTTTTGTATTGTGAGTCATAATAAGTTATTTACTGTTACCAACAGATACTAGCAAAAGCTTTTTAAAGTTTTGTATTAACTTAATGTATTTGTAATTACTTTTACTTAATAGAAACTATTGAATTACGTTTACTTAGTTTACTTTTGTATGTGTATTAAATATATAGCAATTTTGCTTGAACTTAAATAAAGATTATTAAACTATTAAAAGAAAACTATCAAAGTTTACTAACTCAAAAGCTAAATCTTAGTTATATTGTTATAAACATTTATGTTGTAATTTACTAATAACTAAATGAGTTTATTTCAAACAAAAAGAATTAAATAATGTTATGTTATGTCAAGCCTACTATATGAGGTATATAGGTATATAAGGTATACAAGCTTATGTTTGAAAGTTATAATAATTAAAATAAAAATAAATATTTAGTTGGTAAAATTTGTATTTAATATGCTTTGAAATTAGAGTTAGTATAGATGTTTTTTTTTAAATATAATAAATATAAGTATTTAGTTACTAATAATAAACTAAAATACCAATTTTGTAGTTATTACAAAAAAAAAAACTTATCTTACTTAAAGTTCACTGTAATTGAAACATTATACAAAAGCTTTATAATTATAAGCTTTGAATAATTCTATTTGAATAAATAATAGATTCATAACTATATTCATGTTTGCATATTTAAATTATAAAAAGTTAGTGTTTTGTGTATTGACTTTATGATTATTTTATTTTAGTAACTGTTAGTTTTATACTTTAATAAAAGAAATATGGTTAACAAGTAAGTTAAAAATGAAAGAAGCATAAAAAAACACACTAATTAACTGCTTATTCAATAGTTTGATTATTTAATTATTTTTCTGTTATATAGTTTAATCGTATTGTATAAAAAATACAGAGGTTTAAAGTAAGTTTGAATAAAAATAAAACAAAACATATAATATAAGCATTAGTTAAAATACATAGTTTTTTTTTCTAAAAAAATTTAATTCTTTAATAATAAGTAGTAATTTAAATAAAAAATAATACAAGTAAAGTTATACAATATATATACTATAGTTTGTCAAACTAGGCAAACACTACTAGGCAAAAAACAAACTAGGCAAAAAACCTACAAAGTAGGCCACCACTACAATCCTATGTTCCAACTGGAAATTCAATGAGATCGTTACTGTACTTGTGATGAACGTTGATAATCCCCAAGATTGTAAGTCGAAGGCCTTACCCAACCTAACCAGCGCACTGGTTTTCTTACAACTGAATTAATCAACATTTATTATTGAATATAATCATTATTGATAGATAGAGGAATGTTGACAATCAACAACAGATTGTAGGTCAAAGGCATTACTCGACCCAAGTACCCACAACCTAGATTGAACAACATTTATTAGATAGATTTGTTTAATGATAGATAGAGGAATATTGTCAATCCACAACAGATTGTAAGTCAAAGGCATTACTCGACCCAAGTACCCACAACCTAGATTGAACAACATTTGTTAGATAGATTAGTTAGATAGATAAATAGTACAGTATAATCTCAAAGAATTTGAAGCCCGAACATTGAACGATAGTGGTGTTTCGTGACGACTAGCGGGATTCGATCTTACAACCTTCTGCTTATGAGTCAGCTGATAAGACCACTGACCCACCGCGCCACGACAAAGATAAAGAAATATTTTGCTATATAAATAGGTTGATTTTTATAATTTTGTTATACAGTGTCAATTACAGTGAACTTCAAGTAAGATATACAACAGTATATATATTTCCGAGTCTGACTTTGAGTACTTTTTATATTATTAACAAGATTTTTTAGGAGTAATATCTGTTTAGTTCTTTAATATATCTTTAAAATAATAATATTTTTTAAGGTGTTTAAAACTTTTAGAAGCTGTATGTAATGTCTTTTAGTTTAATAGTTCTTTTAAATTAGTAAAAAAAATAAACATGGTTGAGTTATCAAATTAAACAAAATAGAACGTCAAGTATTTAATTACTAAAATTAATTTAATTAAAAAAAAATCTCAGGTAATCTAAAATGTCAGGAATTATTTAAAAATAAATATAAATTTAAAACTTATTATATTGAAAAGATTGATGAATAATACTCTTGAATGTATGCAATGTTTGTATTTGTAATGCAATAACATAAATGGATAGATCAATGACAAATTGTAAACATATTGTATTATTTTATTTTACGATTTTATTTTATTTATTTAATAATTCAATAAACTTTACTTCTACTTTTCCTGGTCTTAGGTAATTTATAGATAACAATTATTTAAACAAACACTTTTGTACAGTTACAATACAGTTTTAGTACAGTTTGGGAGTAACTGTTGATTAAAAAAACAAAAAAAAAGTTAATTCAGGTTAAAATTTTATAAGGAATAATTTTAAAATATCAAATTGATTGTAAATCAAGTGCAAATAGGTTTTTTAAATAAACCGAAGGGTTTATAAAGGCTTGTAAACGCCTTCAAACGCCTACGACCATACCACACTGAGTACACCCCATCTCGTCCGATCTGGGAAGTTAAGCAGTGTCGGGCGTGGTTAGTACTTAGATGGGTGACCGCTTGGGAATACCACGTGCCGTAGGCCTTTGCTTTTTGAATTCATCTTTTTTGTACTATTTTTCTTTCTGACCTATTTATACTTATTACTCGTTTATTTACATTTCTTTAACGCTTAAAAGAAAAGAAAATTCTAGTTATTAGCAAACAAAAACCTTAGCCAATCAGATAACGTTATTTGCTGTTTGCTTATTTGCTGTTTAAACCAATTAGAGCGCTAAAAAAGTGGTTTGACCAGTTTGAGATATCGAAAAAATAATGGCACCATCTTGTAGAGTACAATTTTCTGAGTTAAAATTAATACAACTAGTCTTTTATACTAAAACTTTAAAGTCTTTTTGTCCAAAAACAAATAAAAGCGTGGCTACTTGAAAAATCAAACGAAAATAAATTTTGCACTTTTGTATTGTGAGTCATAATAAGTTATTTACTGTTACCAACAGATACTAGCAAAAGCTTTTTAAAGTTTTGTATTAACTTAATGTATTTGTACTTAGTTTAAATTAATAGAGTTTATTTGGTTTACTTTATTATGTGTATTGAATGTGCTAGTATCTAAAAATAAATACAACTAAAACAAAACAAACAAGGAGAGTACTTGAATAGAACCAACACAATTTACAGACCAGTTGTGTACTAAATTTAAAGAAATTCTGAATAGTGAATATGCAATTATTATTATAAGTTCAAAGTTCACTTTAATTTAAATTAATGTATTTTGTAAATTGGTTTTATTTAATACGATAGTAGTGAATTACTTTATTTAATTTACTTTAGTATGTGTTGTATAACTTTATTTAAACCAGAAGCAAAACGGGATTATACTTTCAATAAACTACACAATTTACAGACCAGTTGTGTACTAAATAAAAAGCTATTGTGAATGGTGAATATGCAATTATTATTATAAGTTTATAAGTTCACAGTTTACAAAAGCTTTAGAATTTAGTTACTATTTTGTTCATATTTGCATATCTAATTTATGAAAAGTTAGTGTTATGTGTATTGGCTTTTTAATTTCTTTATTTGTAGAACTGTTAGTTTTATATTCTAAAGAAACATTTTTAAATAAATATGTTTAACAAGTAACTTAAAAATGGAAGAAATATATTGTATATATTGAACTATTTATATTTATTCTAGCTATTTGCTTAGTGTATTTATTAATGTGATTATTTTATTTTGTTGTTTGTCTTATAGTTTAATCGTATTGTGTTGAAATATATATATAACAAATACAGAGGTTTAAAGTAAGTTTAAATGAAAATAAAATAAGACATATAGTTGAAATATAAGTTTAAAAAAATAGTTTTTTTTTTTTTTTTTTTCTTTGTTTGTTTGATTGTTTGTTTATTATATAATCGCGACGTGTCATTTTATTACTTTTAAGCATACTAAATATAATAATAGGTATAGTTATAGGAAAAATTCAATTAGTTTCTAATGTAATAAAAAAGTTTATTTCCACAAATAAATAAATACCTGAAAAATCAAATGAAAAATAAATTTCGCACTCCTGTATTGTGAGTCATAATAGGTTATTTACTGTTACCAACAGATACTAGCGAAGGCTTTTTAAAGTTCTATGTTAATTCAATGTATTTGTACTTAGTTTTATTAAAATGACAGTATTGATGGTTACGTTTATTAAGTATGTTTATTTAACGTTATGTAACTCAAGTAAAACCAGAAGCAAATAAGGAGACTACTTTCAATAAACTACACAATTTACATACCAATTGTATACTAAACTTAAAGCTATTCTATTTTATTCTTGATAGTTATTTTAAAGTTATTAAATTATACAAATGTATTTTGTAAAGTAGTTTTATAAAGTTACTATAGTTTATTTAACTTACTATAGTATGTGTTATATAATTTTAATTAAACCAGAAGCAAAAAGGGAGACTACTTTAAATAAACTACACCATTTATTGTTATATATAACTCTAATAAAACCAGAAGCAAAAAGGGAGACTACTTTAAATGAACTACACAAATTAAAAATATATTATTATTTATAAATCAATCGTGTTGTGTTTCAAAATACATTTTTCAAATAATGTTTTACAAGTATTTATCAGTTATTTAGTTTTCTTTTTATAGTTTAGCCGTATTGTTTTATTTATTTGTTATTATTTTTATTTAATTGTTTGCTTATTATATTTATCGCCATGTGCTTAAAAAATAAAACAACTATAAAGGTTAAAAAAGTAAGTTTAAATAAAAATAAAATGAAACATACAAAATAAGCTTATGATTTTTTATTATTATTATTATTATTATTATTATTTTTATTTTATTGTTTGTTTATTATATCTATCGCCATGTGCTTAAAAAATAAAACAACTATAAAGGTTAAAAAAGTAAGTTTAAATAAAAATAAAATGAAACATACAAAATAAGCTTATGATTTTTTATTATTATTATTATTATTATTATTATTTTTATTTCATTGTTTGTTTATTATATCTATCGCGATGTGCTTAAAAAATAAAACAACTATAAAGGTTTAAAAAGTAAGTTTAAATAAAGATAAAATGAAACATATAAAATAAGCTTATGTTTGATTTTTTTATTTTACTTTTATTAAATTGTTTGCTTATTATATTTATCGCGATGTGCTTAAAAGAATAGAACAAATACAAAGGTTTAAATTGTAAGTTTTAAATAAAATAAAATGAAACATACAAAATAAGCTTATGATTTTTTATTATTATTATTATTATTATTATTATTATTTTTATTTCATTGTTTGTTTATTATATCTATCGCGATGTGCTTAAAAAATAAAACAACTATAAAGGTTTAAAAAGTAAGTTTAAATAAAGATAAAATGTAACATATAAAATAAGCTTATGTTTGATTTTTTTATTTTATTTTCATTTAATTGTTTGTTTATTATATTTATCGCAATCTGCTTAAAAAAATAAAACGAGTATTAAGGTTTGAAAAGTAAGTTTAAATAAAAATAAAATAAAAATATAAAATAAGCTTATGTTTTTTTTTTTTTTTTTTTTATTATTATTATTTTTATTCAATTTTTTGTTTATTATATTTATCGCAATGTGCTTAAAACGATAAAACAAATATAAAGATTTAAAAAGTACGCTTAAATAAAAAATAATACAAATAAAGTTTATTTATAATAAATATATATATATTTAAAACATTAAAAAAAGTAGTTTATACATATTTTTTTTTATTTATTTCTTTTAAACATATTAAATAAAGTATAAAAAAGTATTAAAACATTTAAACGTAGCATAAATAAGCTTAAAACATTAAAATAATCGAAAAGAAACAAAGAAATTGAAAAAAATCGGAAAAAATCGGCAAAAAAAGTTCAACAGCAACATTTGAGCATCATACACGTATGCATTACTTTACACTAGTGAGAGAGACGTGTTTGTGCGTTCGGTCGACTTGACGAGAAAGCGGGCTTAAAGCATTACTGTTTAGCACCCGAGGCGCGGCTATTGCAGCGGCGGCGAACGTGCTATGTAAACGCATTGGAGCAGCGTATGAAAAACTACAAGCGTCCAGCGGCGGTAGGCTTATAGCTTTGCGAAGTCGTCGAGACGAGTAGCCGACGCAGGCAGGCACGGCTCGAGGCGGGTAACTGCAGCAGACAGATGGCGTGTTGCTGCTGACGAGTTAACCGGCAGAAGGCAAACGGTTGGTCGGGAGAAAGAACAGTCAGTTGTATAGCTGCATGCTGCAGTCGACGCGGGCTGGCGCTTTAAACAGCAAAAGGCCGGCGCCGACTTTCAGTAACGTTCGCAAGGCTTTTAAGCCGAGTGATAGAAAAGGTCTGTATTTATACAGTAAAAACGCTCAGTCGAGCAACGGGTTTAAACGCCCTCGGATAGTTATCTGGTTGATCCTGCCAGTAGTCATATGCTTGTCTCAAAGATTAAGCCATGCAAGTGTAAGTACGAGCTCACGTACAGTGAAACTGCGAATGGCTCATTAAATCAGTTATGGTTCATTTGATTGTACGCTTTTACATGGATAACTGTGGCAATTCTAGAGCTAATACATGCGTAAAGCGCCGAACTGACGTGAGGCGCGCATTTATCAGACCAAAACTAACCGGCTTTCGGGTCGTTACAATGGTGACTCTGGATAAGCTTGCGGATCGCACGGCCTAGTGCTGGCGACATCTCATTAAAGCAACTGCCCTATCAACTATCGTCGGTACGGTATCGGCCTACCGAGGTTGTAACGGGTGACGGAGAATCAGGGTTCGATTCCGGAGAGGGAGCCTGAGAAACGGCTACCACATCCAAGGAAGGCAGCAGGCGCGCAAATTACCCATTCCCGGCTCGGGGAGGTAGTGACGAAAAATAACAATGCAGACCTCGTACGAGGTCCTGCAATTGGAATGAGTACACTTTAAACTTTTTAACGAGTATCCATTGGAGGGCAAGTCTGGTGCCAGCAGCCGCGGTAATTCCAGCTCCAAAAGTGTATATTTAAGTTGTTGCGGTTGAAAAGCTCGTAGTTGGATATAGGGACGGCGAGGTTGGTCGGTCGAAAGGCTAGCACTGGCCTTGTTGTTCTTGTTGGTCGGTGCCTTCGCGGTGCTCTTAACTGAGTGTTGCGGTGGTCCGGCAAGTTTACCTTGAAAAAATTAGAGTGTTCAAAGCAGGCTTTACGCTTGTATAATGTTGCATGGAATAATGGAATAGGACCTCGGTTCTATTTTGTTGGTTTTCGGAGCACGAGGTAATGATTAATAGGAACGGACGGGGGCATCCGTACTGTGCCGTTAGAGGTGAAATTCTTGGATCGGCGCAAGACGAACGACTGCGAAAGCATTTGCCAAGAATGTTTTCTTTAATCAAGAGCGAAAGTCAGAGGTTCGAAGACGATCAGATACCGTCCTAGTTCTGACCTTAAACGATGCCGACTAGCGATCGGGCAGTGTCGAACTTAAGAACTGTCCGGCAGCTTCCGGGAAACCAAAGTCTTTGGGTTCCGGGGGAAGTATGGTTGCAAAGCTGAAACTTAAAGGAATTGACGGAAGGGCACCACCAGGAGTGGAGCCTGCGGCTTAATTTGACTCAACACGGGAAATCTCACCCGGCCCGGACACAGCGAGGATTGACAGATTGAGAGCTCTTTCTTGATTCTGTGGGTGGTGGTGCATGGCCGTTCTTAGTTGGTGGAGCGATTTGTCTGGTTAATTCCGATAACGAACGAGACTCTTACTTGCTAAATAGCTGCTCGACCCATTGGGTCGGAGACAACTTCTTAGAGGGACTAGTGGCGTTTAGCCACACGAGATTGAGCAATAACAGGTCTGTGATGCCCTTAGATGTTCGGGGCCGCACGCGCGCTACACTGACCGGATCATCGTGTGTTCCCTAGGCCGAAAGGTCCGGGTAATCCGTTGAACCCCGGTCGTGCTAGGGATAGGGACTTGCAATTGTTTCCCTTGAACGAGGAATTCCCAGTAAGCGCGAGTCATTAGCTTGCGTTGATTACGTCCCTGCCCTTTGTACACACCGCCCGTCGCTACTACCGATTGAATGGTTTAGTGAGGTCCTCCGATTGAGCCTGGTACGTGCGGCAACGCACTCGCCGGTGTTCGAAAAGACGATCGAACTTGATCATTTAGAGGAAGTAAAAGTCGTAACAAGGTTTCCGTAGGTGAACCTGCGGAAGGATCATTAACGAATCGAAATTTGATTTCAAGCGACGTCTCTTCTTCGAAGGGACCGAGCCCTGTAACTGTTATAGTTCGGTCGCGTTGCTTTCTGACAGCGGGAGTAATAATTCAGCACGCAAGTGCTGGCGCGGCCGCTTCTTTTTGAACACGATTTTTTGGTTGCATTGAGATTGATTAACACGAGAGATCTCTTAGCGGTGGATCACTCGGCTCGAGCGTCGATGAAGGACGGAGCTAGCTCCGAGAAGTAATGTGAATTGCAGGACACATTGAGCATCGATATTCTGAACGCGTATTGCGGCCTCGGGTAATCCTGGGGCCACGTCCGTCTCAGGGTCTTTAACACACCGATCCTTTCATTAGTTTGAAAGTGCCTGCGACTCGTTTCTTAATTAAGGAGCGTGTCGTCAAAGACAGCTGGTCTGGCGATTTCACAGCTGAAGCGTGAGCAGCCTGCTGGCCTCGGGTGAGGTAGCAACGACGGTAGGTGCTCGAGAATAAGTTAAGTGACTTCAAAAGGCCGACGTACAAAGCGCATGTACTTTTGTAGTACATCACTTTTGACCTGAGATCGGGCGGGACGACCCGCTGAACTTAAGCATATCACTAAGCGGAGGAAAAGAAACTAACAAGGATTCCCCTAGTAACGGCGAGTGAAGCGGGATAAGCCCAGCGCTAAATCCGAGCCTTTTTGGAGGGCGAGGAAATGTAGCGTATGGAATTCAGCATGCGGCGAACCAACGACTGCCCACGTTCTTCTGATCGAGGCCTTTTCCCAGAGCGGGTGTTAGGCCCTTGGCGGCGGTCGTAATTCGTCCTAGCGGTTTTCCCGGAGTCGGGTTGTTTGGAAATGCAGCCCTAAGCGGGTGGTAAACTCCATCTAAGGCTAAATACTGGCTCGAGACCGATAGCGAACAAGTACCGTGAGGGAAAGTTGAAAAGCACTTTGAAGAGAGAGTTAAAGAGTACGTGAAACCGCTTGGAGGCAAACGGAGGCGCCCATCGAGTCGCCGGACGTTTTCAGGCGCTGCGAGAGCTGTCCTACTGTTTGAGTGATCTTCGGAGACTCTTACGGTTGCGCTGGCGTCGCGGCGCTGC
>NW_028140194.1:0-5000 GCF_965202585.1 Thalia democratica | reverse complement strand
TATTCTATATTTATCGATAATTTAATAAATGTTTTAAAAGACTATTCTGGTTTTCCACGCTCTCTTCAAAAATGTGAGTTCTTTTAATTCTTCCACTTAATTATTCATTTTAAAGTAAAACAACTAGTTATACATATTATTATATTATAATGTATGTGTATTAGATACTATTATTTTATAACATAAACATAGATGAGTTATTAAATTAAACGTCAAATATTTTATTACCTAAAATTAAGTTAATCGTAAAATCTGATGTAGTATGAGATATTCTTTAGAAACTAACTATAAATATTCTTGAAGTAAAACAAAACCATCTATAAATAGAACAATGAGAAATAGTAAAACAAACTAAACACAACATGTTTATTTTAACATTGTTTTTTATTTAGTTTAATCACTTAATAAACTTTACTTCTAATCATAGTATTTAATATAGAATATAGTTAACAATCTTTTAAACAAAGTCTTAAATAAAGTTACAGGGAGTAATTGTAATTAAAACACCAAAAAAAAAAGGTTTTAATAAAAAAAATACTTACATCAAGTTAAAATTTTATAAGGATTAATTTTAAAATATCAAATTGATTGTAAATCAAGTGCAAATAGGTTTTTTAAACAAACCGAAGGGTTTATAAAGGCTTGTAAACGCTTTCAAACGCCTACGACCATACCACACTGAGCACACCCCATCTCGTCCGATCTGGGAAGTTAAGCAGTGTCGGGCGTGGTTAGTACTTAGATGGGTGACCGCTTGGGAATACCACGTGCCGTAGGCTTTTGCTTTTTGAATTCATCTTTTTTGTACTATTTTTCTTTCTGACCTATTTATACTTATTACTCGTTTATTTACATTTCTTTAACGCTTAAAAGAAAAGTAAATTCTAGTTATTAGCAAATAAAAACGTAAGCCAATCAGATAACGTTATTTGCTGTTTAAACCAATTAGAGCGCTAAAAAAGTGGTTTGACCAGTTTGAGATATCGAAAAAATAATGGCACCATCTTGTAGAGTACAATTTTCTGAGTTAAAATTAATACAATTAGTCTTTTATACTAAAACTTAAAAGTTTTTTTGTCCAAAAACAAATAAAAGCGTGGCTACTTGAAAAATCAAACGAAAATAAATTTTGCACTTTTGTATTGTGAGTCATAATAAGTTATTTACTGTTACCAACAGATACTAGCAAAAGCTTTTTAAAGTTTTGTATTAACTTAATGTATTTGTAATTACTTTTACTTAATAGAAACTATTGAATTACGTTTACTTAGTTTACTTTTGTATGTGTATTAAATATATAGCAATTTTGCTTGAACTTAAATAAAGATTATTAAACTATTAAAAGAAAACTATCAAAGTTTACTAACTCAAAAGCTAAATCTTAGTTATATTGTTATAAACATTTATGTTGTAATTTACTAATAACTAAATGAGTTTATTTCAAACAAAAAGAATTAAATAATGTTATGTTATGTCAAGCCTACTATATGAGGTATATAGGTATATAAGGTATACAAGCTTATGTTTGAAAGTTATAATAATTAAAATAAAAATAAATATTTAGTTGGTAAAATTTGTATTTAATATGCTTTGAAATTAGAGTTAGTATAGATGTTTTTTTTTAAATATAATAAATATAAGTATTTAGTTACTAATAATAAACTAAAATACCAATTTTGTAGTTATTACAAAAAAAAAAACTTATCTTACTTAAAGTTCACTGTAATTGAAACATTATACAAAAGCTTTATAATTATAAGCTTTGAATAATTCTATTTGAATAAATAATAGATTCATAACTATATTCATGTTTGCATATTTAAATTATAAAAAGTTAGTGTTTTGTGTATTGACTTTATGATTATTTTATTTTAGTAACTGTTAGTTTTATACTTTAATAAAAGAAATATGGTTAACAAGTAAGTTAAAAATGAAAGAAGCATAAAAAAACACACTAATTAACTGCTTATTCAATAGTTTGATTATTTAATTATTTTTCTGTTATATAGTTTAATCGTATTGTATAAAAAATACAGAGGTTTAAAGTAAGTTTGAATAAAAATAAAACAAAACATATAATATAAGCATTAGTTAAAATACATAGTTTTTTTTTCTAAAAAAATTTAATTCTTTAATAATAAGTAGTAATTTAAATAAAAAATAATACAAGTAAAGTTATACAATATATATACTATAGTTTGTCAAACTAGGCAAACACTACTAGGCAAAAAACAAACTAGGCAAAAAACCTACAAAGTAGGCCACCACTACAATCCTATGTTCCAACTGGAAATTCAATGAGATCGTTACTGTACTTGTGATGAACGTTGATAATCCCCAAGATTGTAAGTCGAAGGCCTTACCCAACCTAACCAGCGCACTGGTTTTCTTACAACTGAATTAATCAACATTTATTATTGAATATAATCATTATTGATAGATAGAGGAATGTTGACAATCAACAACAGATTGTAGGTCAAAGGCATTACTCGACCCAAGTACCCACAACCTAGATTGAACAACATTTATTAGATAGATTTGTTTAATGATAGATAGAGGAATATTGTCAATCCACAACAGATTGTAAGTCAAAGGCATTACTCGACCCAAGTACCCACAACCTAGATTGAACAACATTTGTTAGATAGATTAGTTAGATAGATAAATAGTACAGTATAATCTCAAAGAATTTGAAGCCCGAACATTGAACGATAGTGGTGTTTCGTGACGACTAGCGGGATTCGATCTTACAACCTTCTGCTTATGAGTCAGCTGATAAGACCACTGACCCACCGCGCCACGACAAAGATAAAGAAATATTTTGCTATATAAATAGGTTGATTTTTATAATTTTGTTATACAGTGTCAATTACAGTGAACTTCAAGTAAGATATACAACAGTATATATATTTCCGAGTCTGACTTTGAGTACTTTTTATATATTATTAACAAGATTTTTTAGGAGTAATATCTGTTTAGTTCTTTAATATATCTTTAAAATAATAATATTTTTTAAGGTGTTTAAAACTTTTAGAAGCTGTATGTAATGTCTTTTAGTTTAATAGTTCTTTTAAATTAGTAAAAAAAATAAACATGGTTGAGTTATCAAATTAAACAAAATAGAACGTCAAGTATTTAATTACTAAAATTAATTTAATTAAAAAAAAATCTCAGGTAATCTAAAATGTCAGGAATTATTTAAAAATAAATATAAATTTAAAACTTATTATATTGAAAAGATTGATGAATAATACTCTTGAATGTATGCAATGTTTGTATTTGTAATGCAATAACATAAATGGATAGATCAATGACAAATTGTAAACATATTGTATTATTTTATTTTACGATTTTATTTTATTTATTTAATAATTCAATAAACTTTACTTCTACTTTTCCTGGTCTTAGGTAATTTATAGATAACAATTATTTAAACAAACACTTTTGTACAGTTACAATACAGTTTTAGTACAGTTTGGGAGTAACTGTTGATTAAAAAAACAAAAAAAAAGTTAATTCAGGTTAAAATTTTATAAGGAATAATTTTAAAATATCAAATTGATTGTAAATCAAGTGCAAATAGGTTTTTTAAATAAACCGAAGGGTTTATAAAGGCTTGTAAACGCCTTCAAACGCCTACGACCATACCACACTGAGTACACCCCATCTCGTCCGATCTGGGAAGTTAAGCAGTGTCGGGCGTGGTTAGTACTTAGATGGGTGACCGCTTGGGAATACCACGTGCCGTAGGCCTTTGCTTTTTGAATTCATCTTTTTTGTACTATTTTTCTTTCTGACCTATTTATACTTATTACTCGTTTATTTACATTTCTTTAACGCTTAAAAGAAAAGAAAATTCTAGTTATTAGCAAACAAAAACCTTAGCCAATCAGATAACGTTATTTGCTGTTTGCTTATTTGCTGTTTAAACCAATTAGAGCGCTAAAAAAGTGGTTTGACCAGTTTGAGATATCGAAAAAATAATGGCACCATCTTGTAGAGTACAATTTTCTGAGTTAAAATTAATACAACTAGTCTTTTATACTAAAACTTTAAAGTCTTTTTGTCCAAAAACAAATAAAAGCGTGGCTACTTGAAAAATCAAACGAAAATAAATTTTGCACTTTTGTATTGTGAGTCATAATAAGTTATTTACTGTTACCAACAGATACTAGCAAAAGCTTTTTAAAGTTTTGTATTAACTTAATGTATTTGTACTTAGTTTAAATTAATAGAGTTTATTTGGTTTACTTTATTATGTGTATTGAATGTGCTAGTATCTAAAAATAAATACAACTAAAACAAAACAAACAAGGAGAGTACTTGAATAGAACCAACACAATTTACAGACCAGTTGTGTACTAAATTTAAAGAAATTCTGAATAGTGAATATGCAATTATTATTATAAGTTCAAAGTTCACTTTAATTTAAATTAATGTATTTTGTAAATTGGTTTTATTTAATACGATAGTAGTGAATTACTTTATTTAATTTACTTTAGTATGTGTTGTATAACTTTATTTAAACCAGAAGCAAAACGGGATTATACTTTCAATAAACTACACAATTTACAGACCAGTTGTGTACTAAATAAAAAGCTATTGTGAATGGTGAATATGCAATTATTATTATAAGTTTATAAGTTCACAGTTTACAAAAGCTTTAGAATTTAGTTACTATTTTGTTCATATTTGCATATCTAATTTATGAAAAGTTAGTGTTATGTGTATTGGCTTTTTAATTTCTTTATTTGTAGAACTGTTAGTTTTATATTCTAAAGAAACATTTTTAAATAAATATGTTTAACAAGTAACTTAAAAATGGAAGAAATATATTGTATATATTGAACTATTTATATTTATTCTAGCTATTTGCTTAGTGTATTTATTAATGTGATTATTTTATTTTGTTGTTTGTCTTATAGTTTAATCGTATTGTGTTGAAATATATATATAACAAATACAGAGGTTTAAAGTAAGTTTAAATGAAAATAAAATAA